>NW_024340701.1:5200143-5244873 GCF_902729225.1 Pteropus medius | reverse complement strand
GAGAGAGGCAGGGGGAAAGAGAGAGAGAGTCTTTTCCTTTTGACTTAGCCAGGACCTTGCCATGAATTCCTTTTGCTTTTCAACCTTCCATTCCAATATCTACCTGGCCCTTTAACCCTGGTAATCTCAATTGAGGCCCCCTTTTCTTCCTTTCTTCCTCTATCTAAGTTCCCTTGTTCTAATTATTTCCTATAGGGTGCCAGTTATTTGCGTAAGCCTCAACGCATTTGTAAAGACGTTTCTGTGGTATATCTTACAATAGATGTTGAGGGTCATCTGTAATTATAGGCAACCCTTATTGAATGCTGATGATGCACCTGATATTTTCCAAGCATTTAACACGTATTAACTTCTTTAATCTTCACAACCATTTGCGAGGTAGGTTCTATAAGAATCCTATCTTATGGACAAGAAAACTGAGACACAGAAAGGTTAAATACCTCACCCAAGGTCACCCAGTCATGGGCCTGGAATCGTAATTCAGCCAATCTGACTCCAGAATCTGTGCCGTGGACCATATTATTATTGAGCAATATTGTGGATCAGGCTTGGAGCTAAATGCTACACATGAATTAACTACAAACCTATGAGGAGGAGATAATTGTCATCATCCTCGCTTATGTATGAGGAACTCAAGGCTCAGAAGAGTTAAGTGACCTGTACAAGGTCACACAGCCAGTAAGTGACAGGTCTGAATAAAACTAAAGCCTAAACTCTTAACCACTAAATCTAAGAATAAAGAGGTGGGGTCATAATTATATTTTCATTTTCCAGTGGAAGTAGAAAGACTTTTTTTAAAGTATGAGAAGGTGAACGGTCGGTGTGCCATTTCAGGTGGTTTGGGAATATTTCAGAGAGGAAGAGAAAGCACTGAGAAGGGCCCTCCAATTTGCTGACTGTGACAAGGAATCTTGAGTCCTTCTGAGACTCATTTGCATTCTTGTACCCAGAAGCCTGCACGGCCTTGCAGAAAACTTGTACATGTTAGCATCCAACAAATCCATGTTTAACTACAAATTTGCCCTTCATCTCAAACAAGACTGAACCTCTCTGAGTCTTATTTTGTCATTTCTAAAATGGTGGTAATAGTGTCCTTCTGCATTGTAGGTGTGTGTGTGTGTGTGTGTGTGTGTGTGTGTGTGTGGTTCCTTTACAGAGTTGGGTACACAATAGGTGCTTAATTAATGGTTGCCCTTGTTGCATGCCAGATGAAGGGTTGGGTAGCTGGCTTGTTATCACAAAGCAGAAGATAGGCCAAGAACAGAGGTGCTATCCTCAGGTGAAGGGCCGAATGGTCCTTTTCCAAAGACAAGGAAACAGAAGCTAAGGGGTAGGGGACTGATTTTCCCAAGGTCACACAGCCAATTAGTGGTAGCAGCAGCAGGACTCCTGGCCCAGAAATCTTTCTGCGCTCTGCCTTTAGATTCCACGTTTTGCAGCTCTTCTTTCATGAATGACAATCCAGGGGCCCCCAAGAACTGATCTGACCCACAGAGTCCCCTTGTTGAAAGATAGTCATTGAACCTTCTGTAGTGAGTTGGGGCTACTTCTCTCTTTCTTTTTAAAGGTCTGGGAGTTACAACAGGTACTTAGATGGATAGCCATGGCCTGGAAGCTGTACTGTGGGGACCCACCAGTAATCTTCCCCTGTTTGTTGACTAAATGCATGAGGATTAAATGCCTCACCTATCAAGCTCCCCTTGGAACTCAGATGCCTTTGAGGTTCCCTCAATCTAGAAGCTGAACCATTCCTGTTGGCTGAGTCTGGCCTTAATGTGGCTAATGTTCTTCTGAGATGCTGCTCCCAGCTTCCCTAGTCTCTACCTCACTGGCCACTCCACACCCTGGCCCAGCCCTCATCCTCTCTGATAGAGGCCTTGCAGCAGCCTCTGCTTGGCCTCCCTGCCTCCCACCTGGCTCCCTCCAACTCACCCTCCACATTCAAGCCAGAATCAGTTTTCTTTCTTCTTTCTTTTTCTTTTTCTTTTCTTTTGCTATGTACCTCACTTGTCTAAAAAACACTTTTGGCTTTTTTTCTGCCAACTGAATAAAACTCCAAATTTGTTGGTCAGGCATATAATCCTCATCCTGCACAATTTAAACTTTACCTGACCTTCCTCCATCATCTCTCACATTCCCTGCTGGTCCCATTCCCTCCATGTCCCCCACACATTCCAGGTTCCAGGCCTTTGCCCTTGCTGTTCTCACTTTGCCTGCAGTGCTGGGTACTTCTCATCTACCTGTCTAAAGCTCTAAGGCATAACAAAATACCGCCCTCTTCCTAAACAGCCCAGGTCCTCTTCCACTGGACTCCCATCAACCTTCGCGTGCAGTTCTTTTACAACTCTTGTCTCATTGGGTGGTAACTGGTATTTACCTCTCTGTCTGCCCCTTAGTTTTCCACTGAGTAGTAAACTCCTGGAGGACAAGGCCTCGGTCTCCTTCATTGTTGTGTTCAGGTGTAAAGGCTGGGCTGTACCAATAAAGCCATGCTAACTACCAAAATATTGAAACATTTTTATACTGAGTAGCTGTTCTGGCCTTACCTGCAGAACTCTCAGCCCTCTTACTGTCCAGAAAGTAAAGAATTTATACTAGGCATAATACGTGGCTCCTGAATGGTCCAGCTGGTTGAAATGTCTCATTTCACCCAGAATAGCCGTTAAGAGGGAATGGGCTCTTCCTCATCCTTCTCTACTACACAAACACCCCAGGTTCCTCCCAGGTCCTGACTTCCAGATCATGAACAGTCACAGTGGTTTTGGAGGCCCTGGTATCTGAAAGTAACAGAAGTCTTTTCTCCAAGATGCCCAGGCCTGATAATATGGGAAGGTGTGGCTCTTCCCTGGGGCCTAGCTTGGAGGCAGACACTAAAAGCTTTAGATTTCAGGCCGTGGGCGGTAGCAGGAGAGGACTTGGGGAGCTCCTCTTAGTTATGGAACCCATACTGCTTCCTGGCACCATGGAGGCTCCAGAGCTGCATGAGGGTGGGCCCTGCCATTTGGGGTCTACAGCCTGGATTGGGGACAGGTACATAAAGAGACAATGACAGCATGGGGTCATGATAGAGGTAGGGTTGCCATGGGACCTCCAAAGGCCCAGTGTCAGGGAGGGCTCCTGGGAGAATGGAGAAGGTAGGCTGGAGTGGAGCCCTAAAGGACTACTCAGAGGAGCCTCGCTCTGGCTCTAGGATCACCTCCTATAGGCCACTACTCTCCTGAAGGAGCAATGCCCTGTCATCGCTCTTTCTCATTGCTGGTCTTCTCCTGCCAAACCGACGTGTAAATAACAACAACAACAACAATAACCCAAACTGAAATAGTGCTTACCATGTCTTAAGTTCTTTACATATAATAACCCATTCAGTCCTCACGATGACTCTATGAGGTAGTTGTAATAAATATTCCTTTTTACAGATGGGGAAACTGAGGCAAATAATATTTTGTAACTTGTGTATGGTCTCAGTCGTAGGATATGATAGAGAAGCAAGACAACCTGGTTCTAGGATCCAGTGGGCTAACCTACCATACCATGGTGCCTCAAACCAGCTCCAAATATCTCTGTTGGAGCCCTCACCTCTGTGATCAGCAGCAGGAGGTGATGCTTCAGGCATTGGGAAGGTCTTTTCCTCTGTAGTATATCACATAAATGGAAGTCTCCACACTCTCAGGCATCAGGCACCTTCTGACTAAGCTCCTGAGAGTCCAGGTGCTATGTTTGTCTGTTGAAGGACACAGTGAGGGCCCCAGCCATGGACAATTACATGCCATCTTCTCAAAGCCAGTGTAAGCTCATCACCTATAGGAGCTTCCAGGAACCCAGCACTGAGTGAGAGACCCTGAAGCTATGAGATTCATTGTTCCCCAAATAGGCCTCAGTGTTTATTGTGTCCAGGTCCACACGATGCCCTCTCCTGGCCTCTCAGAGAAGGCTGTGTGGACGAGGTGACATCCAAGTTGGATTGTGAGGGGTGGGGAGAGAAGCACAGACATTTCAGGTAGAGGGAGCTGCCCCAAGACAGGCATGAGAGTGAAACAGCACAGTGTTTGGGGAGTGGGCTCTGGTCTAGAGATAATGATGCCAGAGTCCTCAGGGGAGGGAAGAACCTAAAGCTACAGGAGAGTGTAAGATACCCCAGTGAGAGTGTGTCACCCAGAGGGAGACCCATGGACTGGATCCTGAGGGAGACCAGCAGTTCAGGGGTGGGCTGCAGAGATGCTGTCTTCAAATTATAAGGTTCAATTTATTCATTTAGGAAACTGAGCTCCTTCTATGTGCCAGGCTCTGCTCTTCATGCTGTGAATGCAGCAGAAAACGAGACAGGAAAAAACCTGGTCCCGTGGAGGTACATTCTAGTGGGTAGAGGTGGACATAAATAAAAGTAAAATATGTAGTATGACAGATGGTGGTTAGTGCTCTGGAAGTTAATTAAACAAGGGGTTGGTTGAATCAGGTGGGGGCTGCAACTGTAAATGGGACCAGTCTCACTGAAAAGATGATGTTTGAATGAAGGTTTGAAGGAGGTAAGTGAGGTGGATATCTGGGGGAAGACTGTTCTAGGAGAAAAACAAAGTACAGAGGCCCCAAGGCAGGAATGTGCCTGGCATGTGGTTGGAATAGCTGGGCGGCCATGTGGTTGTCACCAAAAAATGTGTATTATTATTATATAATTTTGTAGTTTTGGGTATCTACCCTTGCTTTGTATTGCAGTGATTTTTATAGAGATGAGCTTGGGCAAGTCCCTTAACCTCTCTGTGCCTCAGTTTTCTCATCAGTAAAATAGGGATAATAGTGTCTATTTGTGGATTGGGTCAAATAAGTTAGTATGTATACAGTACTTGCACAGCACTTGGTAGGTGTTTGCTGCTACTATGTATTATTGTTATTGTTATTATTATTTTAACATCATCATCTCCTCTCTCTAGAATGCAAGCCCTTTGAGGACGATGGCTGTGTGTGGCTCTTCCCCAGAGCCCAGGGCCATCCCGGGGCGAGGCTCAAAGTGTGAGCTTTATAAGGACAGTTCTTGGATAGAACAAATGAAAAAATAAATGGCAGGACATGGAAGGGCCAGGTCCCGACTGGCCCTCTTCCCCCAGCTCCCCAGGTTCCTTAGAGCCAGCTGGGGCCTGGGTGTCTGGGGCTTGAAGCAGGCCCAAACTCAATGATAGTGTGTGTGTTGGAGCCTCTGGGCCTGACAATCTATTTGTTATTAGGGTAATAAATAAACAAGTGGCTTGTCAGCACGAGGACTGGCACGAGCACCTAAGAAGATAAATGCTGCCTCTGAAATAGACAAATATTTACCATCCTCCAGACGAAGTTGTCAGCCCTGCTAAAGGCCTTCAGGGCTCAGAATTAAAGTGAACGTTAAGATTTTTTTTACCCTAATGAAACTCTATCAGTGTACTTCTCTATAACAAAGAATGTGAAATTGCCTGTCCTTGAGTATTTGCTCTGTGCTGGGATTTTCATCATGCTCACCAAAACCCTTTGGAGTAGAGATTGTGATCACCATGAGGAAACTGAGACTTGAATGAGTGAAGTGACTTGCTAAAGCTGGTGGTGGTTGTGCTGGAATTTGAACCGGACCCCTAGCCCAGGCTCTGGGTTGGCATTTTCTATAGCCAGTATGTTGGAATCCTTAGCTCTGTGGGAGTAGTGGAAGGCAGGAGGACAAACTCCTCTTCCCTGATGACCCTGAGGTCACTTTTTGTTTCATGGAATAGACAAATGGGGGCCATGAGGGACTGCACCTAAGTGGGGTGGTCACAGGAGGATGGAGGAAGTTGTTTGAGTTATAAGACTGCAGAGCATCTGAACTGGGAGGAGTTTCCTTGTACAGATGGAGACCAAAGTCTACTCCAGCCCTAAAACATTAGCTTCTGCTGTATGTACAGTAATCAAGTGATGTGGTCTCCATTTTACAGATCAGGAAACTAAGGCTCGAAAGACTGGTGACTTGTCCAAGATGACATGGCCACAAAATGGCAGTCCCAAGGTTCCAAGATGGAGCATCCCCAGATTATACAGCAAATCCCACTTTGCTTTTGAATTCCTGAGCTGGAGCTCCCCTCTCAACCTTGCGAACCCCAGGGCTCCTAAGTTTCCCCAGTGAAATGCGTGCATTTCAACTTTCTTGTTCAACTTTCTCTTACCTCAGATGATCTTTCTTCTACCTTAGTCCTCCATCTTGGATTTAGACAGCTTTTTTTCCTCTTCTAGTTTGGGACTTATGTGAACATCAGTTTTAATGTTCCCTTTACCATTTTTCCCCAAGGTTCTTGGAACCCCACTGTAGAAAGACCTTGCAATCCCAGGATTCCAAGGTGGATATGCAGATTAGGTTTCCATGGTGACACTCACTGGGCTTCAAGTGGAAGGTGGTGTAAGTGAGAGATGGAGTCTATAAGGCTTTATCCTTAGAGAAGTGTCAGTTTGAATCTGGATCTACCGTTTCTTTGCCATATGACCTTAGGCAAGTTATTAACCTGAGTTTCAGTCTCCTCTTGTGTAAAATGGAGACATAATAACCTATCTCACAATAATAAGAGATAACTTATATAAAAGGGCAAGGTTAGTGCCTCTCAGGGAGGCAGGAAGAAAAGGTGACTTCATGCTTACTGTCAATACACAAACAGCTATCTTTCTATGACCTGGCACCCTACATGCAGAGCTGGGATATCCTATTTTATTTGTTTTTTTTTTTTTTTCATTGCAGATCTCTAGACTATGAGATCTGTAATAAACTCAAAATTTATTATCTCATTTTTGTTATCTTCACAGTATGAAATGAGCCCAGAAATGTAAAATGAAAGTCAAAGAATCAAACAGCCAAGCAGTGTCTGAGCAGGTCCTTGGCTGAGCCCATGATGCCATTCCAATAAAGCTGATTTGCCAGAACCTGGGAGATGCTGAAATGTTCTGATACAATATTCTAAATTGCTGAATATTTCAATCCATCAACCTGGTTCCAAATTTCTTTATACTAATAAATTTATAATTTGTGATAATTCAGAATTTGTGAATTGGCCCAAAATTTACCTTTGCATTTTCCATGAAAAGTCTTAGCAAAGGTAAATATTTATAAAGAAAAAAATTGCCATACAGATGTTTAATTGATACTACATGTATTAATATGAACTGCCCATGGCAAAGGGTTGTGTTCATTTGCAGAAGTGAGTTATTCTAAGCATGGCTTTGATAGGCATACTTAGAATATGCCACTTGTAGAGATGTGGGGCAGACCATGTTTTCTTGATTTCACCCAATAATTCACATTTTTTTTTTAGTTGGAATTTCTAAGTCCCTTCCCCATAGCCAGCCACACTAATTCTGATTATTTCTTTTCCATGTGCTTTGACAATGGGACAGCCCCCTGCCCCTGCCAATGGCTGTGTCATTATTCATGTTGAAGATGAGAGCAGAGTGGTGAAGAGGGGGTGTACTGGAGTCCAGTCCTAGACCCTCCACTGACTCTGTGTGTTCTTGAACAAGTTATTTAACCTCTCTGGGTATTTAACTGACATTTAAGTCTCTTTATTTTGGCCCAATTTAAATTTATAGTCTCAGCTTCCACTTCCATTCCACGTGTACTCTAAACCCTCTAGTCAAACAGATTTACTTCTTCCCATTCCAGGAACATGCGTCATGCTCTCCCTCTTCCTTCTTCACCAGAATGTTCTCTCTTTCTTTGCCATTAAAATCCTATGCATCTTTCAAGACTCAGATGAGAGGCTGTTTTCTCCATAAATGCTTTTTTGAACCCAGTTGGTTGTGAGCCTCCCCATCGTTTCTTTGGAGGCTTTTAATCACATTCTACCTGGGATTAGAGTTCTTGTAGACATGTCTTTTTACTATTTCTAGATTGCAAGCTCCTTGAAGGCAAAGTTAATAGCTTCTATATCTTTGTAAATCCACACTGTAGACTCAGAGTATACAGCTATAAGTGGACAAGCTGGAAATCATTTTTGGGGGTTTTGACTACAAAGCCTCTGTTTCTGCTTCCCTATAGAATAGATGAAAGAACCTTAATTTCCCTGGATTTCAAATGCAGATGTATTCCGTGATTTGTGTACTTGTAAGGAAGAATCGCAAACTGAAGTTCTGTCATTCTTAGGAGGTTCTGGGATGGCTCTGGCTTTCTTGGGTAAACAGGCTGGAAATTCAGCAGGAATTCAGTGGCAGATCTATGTCAGAGACTTCACCATGGAGCCCAAGGCTGGATCTTGGGGGCATCCAGGCCTGAGACTGACCGTCTCTCATGCCTGGGCTCTGAAGCTGGGTGAGGCTCTGAGGTTGTATGGAGTTCTCTGCTGTTCTCAGTCAGCCTTCTTATACCTCAACATCCACTCCCCCAATCTATTCAATTCAGTGTCTATTCAAGAAACGTTGGCTGACCTCTTTTACACATCATGCATTGAGCTAGGCCCTGGCAGTACAAAGATTAACCAGATACTATATTTGACCTCCAAGGAGAGGCAGATATGTGAATAGAAATGGCAATCTAAGCAGACATATGTTTGGTAGAAGGCAGCCCAGGGGTCATGATGGCATAGAGCAGGGAGACCAGGGGATGTGAGAGGGCACACTTCATGACTCTTGCTCTTTCTGAGCCATGGAGGACACTAACTCATTGTGAGAACTTAAATCGCATTACCTTCTGGCTGTGGTTTTCATTCTCCACACAGCAAGGCATCTGGGCTCAATGGTCTCCCCAGAGTTTATCCTACAACACTTACCTCTTGATAACTCTGTGCTTATGCTGCTGGGCACCATGACTGTCCCCATCTTTTCCTCCATGTTTCTCAAGAGGGCAGAGACCTCCTCAGATGTCCAAGCCCCATCAGGTAGAAATTCTGGCATTGGGGAGTTGACTCTGGGATTTCCAGAGCAGTCCAGGCCTTCTGTCAGTGTTTTAGTCAGTGCTGGACATGGCCAGGTCTGTTCTGGGCACATTGGGCACGTTGGGAGCAGACACCCGTGTGCATGTGTGTGTGTGCCTGTCTGATGTATAGTGTGTCTTAGCTTCCATTTAAAAAAATTGTTCTATACAGAGAGATGCATTGGGGGTGTGAGGCTGCGCCCTGTGAGCATCATGCCAGGTCCTGGGGCTGCAATGGTGAGCAAAAACAGATGCAATTCCTAACTTCATAGAGTTTGCAGCCTTGTTGGGGAGCAAATATTAATAAAACAGTCACACAAATGAATGTATAATTACGTCTTGAGATAAGTGCTTGACAGCAAAAAACAGTCCTAGATCAAGTATAATAAGAATTGAAAAATATCAGTGGGAGAAAAAAGAAAGAAAAATACAAATGGGTTTAGCAGCATAAGGTCATTACTGAGAGTTGTTTAGTTAGAGTGATCTGTCCAGAAGCCACCCAAGAAGAGGCTGAGGAGAAAGTTGGAGGTAAGGAAGTGGAAGTGGTCAGTGCAGCTAACTTGATCAGTGAGCACTGAAAGCTGGAAGGAATCTTAGAAGACTTCCAAGGCAGGCACTTTAAAAAAAAAGGTTACAAAGAGATTCCCAGACATCATGTCTGAAATCCTTAGAACACTCTTGTGACACAGGACGGTCAGGTTTTGTTCCTATCCGACAGATGAGAAAAATGGAGATCCAGAAAGTTTTGGGGTCTTGAGCAGGGTATTCACAGCAGAGTCAGGACTTGAACTTAAGTCTTGAGAATCCCTGCCCTCCTTCTGCTCTGTAAAGGCAGGCTGTTGAGAGGTTATCTGAATAGATATGGATAGTTTTCACTGCACCCGAGGTTTCTTTATTTCTTCTCTTCTCTATGCTTAAAGATTCAGGACCATGGCCAGCACCCACACAGTCTGTAAACACTGAAATAAACCTAGAGCCTTAAACCAATGAGATTGGCACTGCCATTATAAGATGGTTTTCACAACAAACACTGAGTATTGGGTGCTGTGAGAGGTGCTGGGGACACAGAATTGGAAAATTCCCCTTAGGGAGCCCTCTGTCCTGGTCGGAGAAGACATGGACACAGGTAATTGCAACAAAGTGTGAGATGTGCACGGGGTCATGGGGTCAAAGGTTTCCTGGGGGAGGCCAAGCCTGAGCTGAATCTTGAAGGAAACTATTGAGGGGTTTTAAGCAGGGGCACGACAAAGTCACTTGTATATTTTTCAGAAGAGCCCACTGGTGTAATGTGAGAAGAGAGAAGAGGGTGAGAGAAGAGACAAGAGGATGACTCAGGAGACTGAATAAGAGGAAGGAGTTTCTCCAATCACATCCTAAAAGGTAGAACCAGGTTTTTATCTCACTTGAAAGAGCAGATGAACACATTCTGGGTTTTGTATGTTTCCTTTTGGCACTGGAAATTTTCACCATCTTGACCAGCTGAAGCTGACACTGTGAGAGAATTGTATTGCAGGTGGACAAGAGGGAATTGAAATCTGGAGAAAGAAGGAGGGAGGAGAATTTGATTTGTCGAACAGTCACTACGCATTAGCACCATGATAGGTGTTTTTCACATATTCTTATTTAATTCTCCCAACAACCTCTGAAGTAATGAGGTCTCTTGTTTTCATAAAGAGAAATTGAGGATCAGAGAGGTTAATTAACTGGGCCCATGGCCACACACGAAATAAAAAGAAGAGCCAGGATTTGAACACTGGTCTGCATGGCCCCAAACTCCTCATATTCCCTCATGCACACACCGTTTCTGTGGAGAAGGCAGTGGGGATCTAGGTGACAGAGGAGTAGAATAATGGCTCCTGGGCACCCACTTCTGCAGCCTCCTGTTCACACACAAAGGAATAATCACATTAAGAATTCTTTTCTCAGCTCCTAAAGCCAGGAGCTTTGGAAGGCCACCAGTGGACCCAGGATCTGTGACACAGTCTCTCCTGGACTGGATGGGCTTTGTTTGTTCCTTACCACTCCACAGTACCCCATCTTGCAGAAAAGAATGCTTCTGTGTTCAGGGATGAGAAGATAAGGGGTTTCATATTGGTGCCAGTTACCTGCTTTGACATCCTGAGGTGCCCTTGGCCCCCAAGTTTTGGAGACTGTACCATTCTCTCTGGGCCTTTTGCAGTGACTGTGGTGTGTCTGCCGCAGAGCCTGAGGAAGCTTTTATGGAGATGGTCACACTCCAGTGCCCAGCCTACTTGTTGGAACTTTCCAGAAATATTGCACTGCAGACATTTTCCACACCGTTATGCTAATGGAATCAGGAAAAATCAATTGTCCTTAAGGAACAGGGGAATGAGACGTGCTGTAAATGCCATGGGATGAGTGATTGGTTGATTGCTTGCCGGTGATCGGAGCGCGTCTCATCCCTACATTATTCTGATGAATTTTTATGGCGTGCCTCCTCTCTTGCTTGCTCCCTCTCCCACTCACCGCCCCCCCGCCCCCAGCTGGGGAAGAAGGTTTATGGCTTGCAGCTTCTCAGTTGATTGAATGCAGCTGGCATTGTTGCAGCAGAGGACAAATAGGTACATTTGCTTTACAGGCTGAGAAAAGTGGGTTTAGAGAAATTGCACCACCACATCCCTCTGCAACAAAGGCGCCCTTAAAAATGCAGATATTTTAAATAAAATGACTTTAGTCTCCTTCTTTGCTGTCCTCAATCTTCCTATCAGAGGAAAGGGCAAAAAACAAAAAACAAAAAACAAAAAACAAAAAAAAACAAAAAAAGGTTGGGGGAAAGGAAAGAAATAACAGGGCTTGCAATTCTGCAGAAATTCAATTTTTCATTCTTATCACAAAAGAAGCTAACGAAGGCATTTCATTAGTATTCATTTTAGGCCGATGTGATTTTCTTCTCTTTGCTAACACAAAAATAAATAAATAAACAGTTGAACTATGTCTGGGAAACTGCCGGCAAGGTGGCTTGGAGCAGAGGTCAGCATTTTCTGGAATGAAGGTGCACCACGTTCAGCAAGGTGGCTAAGAAAATGGATCCAGCTCAAATAAGGGCAGGGAAGAGACAAGAGATGGGTGGACACAGGTCCCTTGGGTTTCAAAGCTGATGTCCAGGTTGGCCGTGGCAGTTTATGGACTGAGAGAGACAAACAGGCTGTGACTATTATTTTTCATACGGAGTTTGCTGAGGTTCTGGCTGTTGGTTCTGAGCAGGTCATGTTTCACATCTGGTCGGGGCACTAGGCACTCATATTGTTTGTTCTTTCCTCTTTCTTCTTCAAGGACAGCTAAACCCATTGAGAGTTGGGAAATTGTACTGGGTGAAAATCTAGGAGAGTTTGAATGGGAAGAGGAGATCTGGGGACGCAGCTGTTGTCTTCATCCATTCAAAGGAGTGTTGTGGGCAGAGGAGCAGGCTTATCATATTAGACTCCAGAGGGCTAAACCAGGATCTATGGTGGAAGTGACAGAGAGGCAGAGGAGTCCACCAGATTTGAGATCAAATTTCAGATCAAGAATTTTCTGGATATGTCCATGGGCAAGTTATTAATGTCCCACATAGGTAAAATTGAAATAAAACCCAATATCTCTATTATTTTCACTCTCAGGTACACTAACGTACAGTGCTGGGAAGTGTGTATTAGTGGCCCCTTTGTAGAGAAGGGAAAACCCAGATTCAGAGACATGGTAAGTCATACAGGCTTTGGGAGGCAGGCCCCTGGTCTCTGAGGCCAAAGGTCTGTCCCTCCCATAGCCAAGGACCTCCTTGTTCAGATGCTTCTTGGGCAACTATGAGAAGGAGGTAAGACGCACAAGCAGAAAGCTCTTTGTTTTTAGAAAAAAATCTTTGCCCAGTTTGCCTCAAATACTAAGTCATTTGACATGTTTCCCTTTCTCTCGTAGGCTGCACACCCCCAGAGGGCAGCGTCCCTTTGTACCCTCTGTGCTTAACTCAGACCTGTGTTATTGCCCCTTCATAAAACTTTCTCCCCTGCCCTTTTCATTTAGCCAAGTCTCTCCCATCTTTCATCTTGGATGCTGCCACTTCTGGGAAACCTTCCCAGAGACCCACACAGGCCTTTCTTCTCTGTGCTTTTGTTGGGTCACTGTGCAGTTGTTTGCAGAACTGTAACTATAATGGTAACAAAAAAGCAGTGGAGATTATGAAGTCAGATTGACCTGAATTCAAATTCCACCACTGATGTGCAATCATGAGCGAGTTACCTAAATTCTCTGATCCTCACTTTCTTCGTTGGTCAATGGGGACAGTAAGAGTACCTACCTAAAAAGGCTGTTAGGTGTCAGTGAGAATTATTTACAAAGTACTTTGCTTAGTGTCTGGCACATAGGTGACCTTAAGCAATTAAAAATGAATGAATGAATGAAGTTCCTTTCAGTTTGGCTAGAAATCTTGACAGATTTCTATCCATTTTCCCTTAGTCTTAGCTCTCCCTGCATGTCTTATGAATAGTAATTAACTCTGCAATGTGCCAGGGAGTTAGTGGCGGGCCCAGGATAGAACTAGGGTTTCTGAGGCCCTGGACTAGGGCTGTTTTTTAATGTTTCCTTTCTAATCAGAGTAGATAGCTTATCAAGGGCAGGGTTCCCATCTCCTTCACCTGTCCCTTGCTATGCCTCTCACAGGTCAGGCCCCACTGTGGGTGGTCTATAAAGTGTCTTGACAATAAAGTCTTGACAAAATAGGCTCCAGATCTAGTTCAACTTCTGTGTGCTAGTGTGACCCTGAGGCCATTGGTGTTCTCTTCCATCATGGGGTGCTAATACTTCCTGCCAGACCCACTGCACTAGGCTATTGTTAAAGAGAGAGAAGAGGAGGAGGGTGTGTATCAGCTTTTATGCATCTAGAAGTTGAAATGTTTGCTGCTGTTGCTGTTGTTGTTGTGATTCTCTCTCAAAATAAACAAGTCTCCACAGTCAGGGTCCTGGAGCCAGCCTCTTAGAGGAGATGGCTCTGCCCTTGAAAACCACTCTCTTTCGGTATGGCGTTTCCTGTGGGTAATTTGAAACTGGGGCTCAGAGAACTGAACTCCAGCTAATGGTTTTCAATAAAGAATTAAGTGCTGCTCGTCAGGCTGGCGCTAGGGCCCGGCTTCCCGGAAGGAGGGGAAGAAGATTGGGGGGCGGGTGGCTGTTGCACACATTTAGGGATGTGTTTGCATTTTCTGGTCAGTTAGGCAGCCTGATGAAAAAAGAATAAGATTGGGCAATAACAGCCAGAGGGCAGGTGGTGGGTGTGGGGGCGGGGGGGGGTGGTGAGGCAGAAAGACCTAGACCCTGTATTGTGCAGGCTGCACAAAGGGAGTAATGGTCACTGCCATTAGAACTAGATCAGCTGTTTCCACACAAGAGTCAGTCTTTTGGGCACCTACTTAGTTCCCACTCCTCTTGGGGCAGCCCCTGAAGAAAGGAATGCTGGAGCTTTTTCTGCTAGTGCTGCCTCCCACATCAGATGTCACCTTTATAATAACCACAGCTCTTGCTCCATGCTTTCTGTACGAAATAATTCCTTAAAGCCTCATCTACAACTCTAAAAGCTTGCAGTTATTTTCATCACACTTGTTTTGCAGAGAGGAAACTAGGTACAGAGACGTTAAGTAATTTGCACAAGGTCATACAGCTTCTGAGTGGCAGACCTGGGCTTCAAACCCATATAGTCTGGCACCAGAGGTTAAGCTGTATCACTACTATGCTGTAGAGTATAACTTACAATGTTCTACTATGGTCTCTAAATCACTTGTATCTCAAGCCTATGAGGTCAACAGGGGAAGGTCATTAGCTCCATCTCATAAGGAGATGTGGATACAACTCCTTTCTTTTCAGGATTGCCATATTAATGAGATATTAGATATAATATACCTAGCACAGTGCCACAGGTAACAAAGTGATGTCAATTATTCCCCTGAGATTTTTTTCCATTCTTCACATGTTGTCTTCTCATTCGTTGAGGTTTGCACAGTGAGGATGGGACTGCCAGGTCCAAACCTGTATTCTAGAGATGTGGGCTCCTCAGAGTCAGGTAGGACACGTCACTCCTCCATTGCCTGACACCAGCCAAAGAACAAAGGCTAGACCCTCCAAGAAGGGGCAGCAAGATCCCAAGCCTTAAAGCAGCCCCTGAGATTTACTTTCCCCCAGGGCCATTCTAAGCGACACATACCCCTAAGCTAACCTTCTGGATAGAGTCTCCCCGTAACTTTTGGCAGGGCATAGAGACTTCTGTGGTTCTGATGCTGCTTGCTGAGAGCCCCACAGGTCATCAATTTCCTCACCCATTTGTTCATTTATTACTCATTCACTTATTCACTCACTGTGTCACGTAGAGAGTCAGCTGCAGTAGATCTTTATTGAGTATTGCCTTCATGTTTACTGAATGCCTGTACCAGGGACTTTCATTTACCTTAACTTATTGAATCCTCTTAGTTTATTGAGTATCTGCCCTGCAAAAGAGGTTCACTTAGCAGAGCTTAGCAATTTTAAAAGGCCAGATACGAGTGTCTCCTCCCATAGTCAGTCAGGTGGTCCCCTAGCCCTGCCAATTCTGCCTCCTTAGTACCTTTTGGAGCCAATCCTTCTATCCCAGCCCTCGGCTTCAGCCACCATCTCTATGCCTGTGTCGTCTTTATAAAACACAAATCTAGGAGAACATCCTAGCTCTTCAGCCTGGCAAAACTGGCCTCTAGTGGTCTGATCCCCCACCATGTACCTCGACACACACCTACTGCCCACTTCTCCCTTCTCCTCAATGACCCATTTATGAATTTATGCTTTATGTATTCTTCCTGCTTCCTAGAACACATTTACCTGCATGGCAAACTCTTACCCATCCTCTAAAAACTAGCTCAAATTTCCTCTTCTCTTTGGCTCCCATATAAAATTTGCTTCCCCCTCTGTGCCCATCTTCCACTGTACTGCAATAATTCCCTAGTCTGTTCCCCTCTGGCTCTCTTTCCCCTAGGACTGTGCATCCCTCTAGGGCAGGGACCATATCTTTTTATTTCTGTGCTCTGGAGCTTAGCTCAGAGCCTGGCACAGGCAGGAGGCCCAGTGAGCATTTGTTGAATGAATTATGGATGACAGTGTGATCTCAGGGTTTCCACCAAGGAGGAACAACAGGGCCTCTTGACCTCTTGGGAATGGGAAGTGTTCTCAGCTGAATTCTCCTGGCATACACTTTTCAGCATCACCAGTTGCTTACTCCCTAGAGGCCTCGTCTCTGCTTAACTCCCCGATGAGGATAATTTGGCCATAAACCGACCTTGCTGTGGGATTGCAGCCACCACCTCTCAGGAAGCTCACCCAGACTAAAGTTTCCACCCTGACAGCTGGTCATACAGGAAGTCTCATGATCTGGCCCTGCGACATCTCAACCCCGCACAATGCCTCTCTGTACCTTCATGCTCCAGGCTACAGCCAGATTGAAAATTTTCCTGAAGGCATTTAGTGATTTCTCTTTTCTTTATGGTTCTTTCTGCCCAATAAATTCTGCTTGGGTCAGGTATCATCTATCTCCTGGGCGGGGGGCTGCCCTGGATACCTCCAGCTCCTGTGGTGCCTCCATCATTGTACTGTTCACACAGTGTTGTCGTTAACTGTTTATTTTCTTAACAAGCTTGTAGAGTCCCTGAAGGCTGGGACTTTGTCTAATTTACTTTGGAGTCCCTAGTGCCTGGATCATCATAGGTGCTAGATGGCTATGTGGGTACATTATGCTAGGACCCTCCCCTATTGCTCTGAATCCAACGACAGTGTGCATGAGATGTAAGGGTGAGGGTTACAGTATATAAGAAAGCACACCCAACCTTCAGGTTTGCAGGTAAATAAAACACACAGTTGGTAAGGAGAGCTGAGGACATTCCCTAGTGCAGCCATGAGTTGGAGAGAGACCTGGGCTTCCGGACCAACTCTGCTTCATATTGGCTTCGACCTCTCTCCTCACTTGTTCAAACAAGGTTCCTGATCTCTAAAATGGGGAACCACAGCACTTGATCAACCTGCCCTACAGAGTTATTGTGAGAATCAAGTGTGACAATGTCTGTGAAATTACTGCATAAACTGTGAGGTGCTGGGCCTGTATTTTCACCTTCTGAGGTAGGATGCTCAGTGCTGTAACATGGCAATGACCACTAGAGGGAGCAGCAGAGAGCACCAGGCCCTCCTTGTTAGGGCCATGTGGGCAGGAGGTGCCAGCTCTGGGCCCATAAAGAGGGCACTCATGGTCCAAGACACATCATGGTCAGAACCAAGTCTCCTCTCTTTTCAGCATTTGTCTCCAGATTCAAATGACATCTGGGCTATCTTTGAAGTGCTAGAAAAGAGAAAATTAGAAAAGCACAGGGGGAAGCCCTAACTCTTCGCTTTATTATTAATGGGGGCGGCTATAGGCAGGGTGAAAGTATAGGCTTAGATCACTGTTTCCTCTGTTAGCCTAGGAGCCTGGATTCCAGGACTCTGAAGCTGTCACCTGGCTGGGATAGGGCACATCTACTGGCTTATGGAATGCCACCTTAGTGGGACAGGGCTGAGGTCTGTGCAGTCTTCCTTCCATGGATGTCGAAAACCTGCAGCCTCATACTTGATTAGCTCTCTTTTTGCTGGGATGGGTGGAGCCAGACAAGGAGGCCAGCTGGAGGAGAGCTCTGTAACCCAATTTGCTGTGCGGAGAAGCCAGTCTGTCTGGCAAGAGCTAATTGGAAAGCTGCTTCCTCTCAGCCTGGACCCAGGAGGGTTGTGGGCCTGGCTGGGCGGGGCCCTTTTGGCTAAGCCCACATCACTTAGTGCTTTGTGGGAGCTGCTCCCAGCGGGAGAGCACTTAGCACTGGTAATTGGCCAGGCAGGCTCATCATTAATTCATGCCAAATTATATTTCTTTCTTTCTTTTTTTCTTTTTGAAAGAGAGTGGGGAGAGAGAGAGAGATGAGTGAGGATAGGTGGGAATAAATGAGTTTCTGAAGGGAGGAGTCTGTTTCAGGGCTTGGTCGAAGCAGCTTTGATTTGCAACAAAGGAGATCATAGATTCACCTGTTAACTTGCTCTTGATCTGAGCATTACCTTCTTCCAGGAGGTCTCAGTTTCCTAATCTGTGATAGGAGACAATAACTGATCTATCTACCTCAGAGATGGCTTTGAGGATTGAATCCAGATATGAGAGATGAGTGCTCTTCAGATGGTGATTTCAACAGGCCCAGGGAGGCAGGGAGCCATTTATATTTTATGTAGTTCTTGATGGAGAGTCGGGATAGGTTTATGTCTATCATCTTCCGAATAGACAGTATTTTTTAATAACTCCATTTTACCTCTTTTGTTGATTTATTAACTCTTTGGTGTGTTATTGTAGTTGTTGCTTTAAGATTTATGGTATACATCTTTCACATCCCAGTCTACCTTCAAGCGCTATTGTAACACCACATAGAATATAAGACCCTTACAATAGTATACTACCACTTGCCCTCTCTTAACATTTGTGCTAACATAGTCACACATTTTACTTATAAACTCCACAATATATTGTTATTATTTTTGTTTAAATAGTCAATCTTCCAAAATTTATTTTTATTATTGTAAAATACACATAACATAAAATTAACCATCATGATCATATTTAAGTGTACTGTCGGGGGTATTAAATAATTCATAATGCTGTGCAAACATCACCACCACCCTTCTCCATAACTCTTTATCTTATAAAACTGAAACTCTATACCCATTAATGTCAATAATCTTTTAGAGAGATTTAAACAATAATAAAAAAATCTTGTATGTTTATCCATGTAGTTGAGATTTCTGGTATTTTTCAATTCCATTATGAACATCCATATTTTCATCTGGTTTCATTTTTCTTCTGACTGAAATACTTCCTATAACAGTTTTTCTATAGTGCTAGTCTGCTGGTGGTAAATTCTTTCAGCTTCTGTGTGTCTGTAAAAGATTTATTTTGCTTTCTTTTTGGAAGATATTTTCCTTAGGTATAGAATTCTAGGTTGACAGCTTTCTTTCTATATTTTAAAGATACTGCTCTCCTGTCTTTTGGCATACATCGTTTCTGATGAGAATCTGTTTTCACCTTATCTTTGTTCCTCCATACATAATCCACCCCCAATAATTACTTTTAAGATTTTCTTTTATTACTAGTTTTGAGAAATCTAGTTATGATATATCTTGGTGTAGTTTTCTTCAATTTTCTTGTTTTTAGGACTCATTGAACTTCATAGATCTGCGAATTTATAGTTTTCATCAAATTTGAAAAAAGTTTCAGCTGTTATTTCTTCATTTTTCATAAATTTTTTGTTCCCCCTCCTCATAATGGACTCTAATTATACATATATTAGGTTGCTTGATGTCGTCCCACAGGTCACTGATAATATTCTCAATTTAAAATTCATTTTTTTTTTCATGTTTCACATTAGTTTCTATTTCTATTTTTTTCAAGTTCACCTATTTTTTTTCAAGGTCTAATCTGCCCTTAATCCAATCCAATCCAATCCAATCCAATCCAATCCAATCCAATCCAATCCAATGTATTTTTCACCTCAAACATTGTAATTTCCACCTCTAGAAGTTTAATTTGGGTCTTTTTTATATCTTCTATGACTCTATTTTACTTTTCAAACCCAGGGAATATAATCATAATATCTGTTTAATGTCCTCATTTCCTAATTCTAATATCTGTGTTAGTTCTGGGTCAGTTCTGATTGATATTTCTCTTCAGTTTGGGTCATATTGTTTTGCCTCTTTGCATGCCCGGTCATCTTTGATTGGCTCCCAGACAGTATAGATTTTACCTTGTTGTGAACTTGATATTTTTTGCATTTCTTTAAATATTCTTAAGCTTCATTTTGAGGTGAAATTAAGTTACATTAAGTTACATAGAAACAGTTTGATCCTTTGGGGTCTTGATTTTAATTATTCCCCATTATGGAGGCAAGACCCTTTTGAATACTCTACCCAATGCCCTGTGAATTATAAGTTGTTTTTCTCAAGTTGGCTGGTAGGAGCAGACACTATTTCTCACCCTGTGTGAGTGCTGGGCAGAAATTTGGCAGTTTCCTCACACATGTGCTCTCAAGACTTAAGGGGAAACCACAGATTTCTGGGTTTCTCTCTCTATGTAGTGCTCTCTTTCTCCAGTACTCTGTCTTGTGAACTCTCATTGCCTTGCTCCCCCTGGACTGTTAGCCCTGAGCCCTCAACTCAGGGAGTCCATCAATTCTCCTTGGGTTCTCCTTCCTTGTGATGAGGCCTAGAAACTCTCTCAAGGTAATAAGCTGGGGGAAAATGTAGGGTCCACCTTGCTTGTGTCTTATTTCTCAGGGGTTGTTGTCTTTCATTGTCTGTTGTTCACTTTCTTGAAAACCATTGTTTCACATATTTTGTCTTTTGTGGTGGTTGTTGTTGTTTCAGGTGGCAAGATAACCCCTATCCCTGTTACTCTATCTTGCCTATAATTTGAAGTTCCCAGGAGGCAGGAAATGGGGAACTTTTTAAGAAAACACGCTTCTAATTCCAAGACTAGATAGTATAAAAATTTGGGGGCAGAATACAGCAGGGTTTAGTAAACAGAGTAGAGGACAGTAACAAAAAGACCAAGATTCAAAGTCCTGGAGTCTGTCCCTGACTCTCCTGTTCTTCATAATCTTTAAGACAAAGTTCAAAATTCATTTATTGTTCAAGATCTTTCCCAATGCAGGCACCTCCAGAAGGGCTCCTCAGAGAAGAGAAATGAGCCCAGGAAAAAGAGGATTAATAAGTGAAAGATAAAAAATTGTATAGAAATCCATTTAATCTGAGGGGAAGAGGAACTAACTTATCAAGCATCTCATCCAATGAAATCAAGTATTGGTACAAGCACTTTGTGTATATTATTTAATTTCATGGTTTTAGTTAATTTGGAGCCACTCACTGAACCCTAAATCTAGCCACAAACCTGAACCCTATTATCAGACTGAAATGCCTCTCCTCAGACACTGAGTCCTAACTGTGGTTCCAGATTAAGCTCTGCTGCCAGGATGCATTAGATCACAGGAGTAAGAGAAGAGCTCATTAAGTTCATCCTATTCTCGCTATAAGGAGTAAACTCCTTAAAAGCTTTTGTGACTAACAAATGGGGGTCCTTTTCTCTCTTTTGGTCTCAGTTCTTCTTTTTAAAAGCAAAGAATCTCAATAATCCTAGTACTGAAATACTGTAAGTATGTTCTTCTGAGATTGACTTGGGTAGGTGAACAAAAGCATATCATTTCCCCACATCTCTGTATCTAGCTCTGACCTCTATCTGCACTGACTCCAACCTTTCAGTTTTCTCAGAGTCCACTGTGAGTTTAGATCTAGAAGGGACAAGAAATACCCAGCAGAAGTAATTTTGCCTAAACCTTTATATATGAAATGCAATCTTAATGCTCCATGTTATATTGTTTGTCTATAACTTGGTAATTTATTTAATCACTCAGCAATTTGTTGCCCACCTACTATGTGCTAGGCACTTTTCTAGTTGCTGGAAATAAATTGGTGGATTGATAATAATCCCTGCCCTTGGGGGCCTTATAATCTAGTGGTGGAGGAGAGACAATAAATAAGTAAACCATATAGTATTTTAGTATATAATAAGCGACATTACCCATAAAAGTCATCACCACAGTGCCTGATACATAGGAGGTACTCAAGAACCCTTCCTGAGAAAGCCAGTATGGCTTTTTCATATTGGGAAGCCAATATGATCCGAGCCAAAGTACCTGAGAGGAATATATCTGGCACAGAGAAAATCAAAGTTAGAGGTTGGAAATGGGGTACATGCTTGAGAAGTGGCTGAGATGCCATCCTTACAAACCCATGTAGTACCTATGGGGAAAACGTGTCAGGCTTTCAGGGCTGCCAGATGGAAGGCATGTTAGTACCATGGAGAGCTCCATGGGAGGCCGACCTCTGAGGAGACAGACCTCTTGAAGCAAAGGAGTGCCCTGGCTGCTGACCAGCTAATTTGCCTGGCCAACTCAATCCCAAGCCAGAGCAATTCTGTCCTAAATTCAGGCTGGGTTGCTATCTGAGGCTGAGCCTCAGAACTGGAAGCTAGTCCACCCCTGCCTTACATCTCTTGCTGTTGGAGTAGTTTGCAGAATCTTGTAGCAATATTATGTCTGGAAATGTTATTTGAAGACCTGGGTTTGAATCTTAGTTCTACCAGGAACTATCTGCATAGCTCTGGACAGGTTAGTTAGTTTTTCATCTGTAAAGTGAGGGTAATGATACTTTAGTGGTGTTGTGAGGGCTAAATAGGATAGAGTAAGCAAAACACTTTATGCCGTGTCTGGAACATAGAAGCGAGCTTATAACATGTTATTTAAAGGGTGAGTAAAATATCTAGCAATGTTAGGGCCTCTCTGGACGTGATGAATAGAATCTCATGAGTTGATAAGGAGGAGAGGACATTCTAGGCAGAGAAAAGAGCAGGAGCAAATGCAGGGAAGCAGGAGAGTGAATGGTTCAGCCAGGAAATAGAGAGTAGTTTAATAAGATTGAAGCTATTCAGCGGCCACTTTTATTCTGAGGCCTTCTGATCCACTATTTTCAGCACACAGCACTCTGTTGAACCTCTAGACTTTATTTTCAGCCAGCCTATTGTGCATCTCAGTTGAAAGATCTACATGCACCTCTGACCCACCTTTCCAAAACAGAATTTATCGCTTGTCTCCAATGTGCTCTCCTAAGATGGCATGTTAGAAGGATCAAGTGTGTCTTATGAATAGTCTTAAATTGGGTGAATGTTTTCTTAAAGGATATGGTGACCTTATTTTCCTTTCTAAGTAAGAGCAGAAAATAAGAATGGCTTAACATAAAGCATGAGATAATTGGGTTAGAGAAGGAAGAACTTCCAATATCATAGATTGTAAGGAACTCAGTAGGGGTGTTGAAAGGAAGCCATGCAATTCTCATCCCCGAAGAAGAGGAGACACTATCATCTAGCTGGAATATTCTTCTTCTTCATCACTATTCAGTCTCTATTATAATAACTGAATTATAATTATCCTTTTAACTGCAGTTTATGTTTGTATAGAGCTTTACAGCTTGTAAAAGGTCTAATTTAACCTTAATCGCCACACTGTGAGGTTATCAAGACAAGGATTATTAACTCATTCCCCCTCTGCCCCTATTTTATACATGGAGAAACTGAAACGGCAAGCCACAACGGTGATGAAATTGGCAAGAAGTCAAGTAGTACAGGGAAGAACAAAGCTATGTCTCCAAGCTTTCATTCAGACCTAGGTCTTTCTTTTTTCTTTTTTTCCCCAAAACACAGCACTTTGGCTATCAACTGAAAACAACAAGAACAGCAGTTGACTATATGTCTAAAGGTCCATAAGTCTGTCTTCTTGGTGTTCGTTGCTACAAGGAGTGAGAGAACAAAGATTGTTCCTCAAGGAATTTAGGAGTTTTAAGTTCAAAGTCTCAGAGCTAAGTTATTAAAAGATGGCCCTAATGCCATGTTATCTTTAACCAAGAGAATTGGCAACAATCTATTTCTCACAAGGTCTAGGACTTGACCACGTACCAAGCATTTTTTACACTCTCTACTCCATTTGGCATGTTCCCACCACCCTGTGAAGAATGTGTCATTATTATCACCCATTTCCTAGCCACGAACGAGGAGGCTCAAAGAGGTGAATGAATTTGCCTGAGCTCCCTGGTCGGTGACTGAGTTGAGATCTGAATTGCCTTCTCTGGCCTCCTGGTTTAAACTCTTTGTCTCACTCTTTCTGCCACATCCCAGATGCCTCTGGCCAGACCTGAAAAACAAATCCTGTAATTGAGTTGGAATGTGGGTGCTGGGGCCTGGGAGACAATGTTTCCTGCTTTTCAATCTGTTCTTAATTTATTAAAGTGATGAAATAAGGAAGAGGCCCGGAAGGGGTGGATGTTTTCTATCAGTGAGTCACGGGAACGTGCAGAGGCAGAAGGTCAGGAGGAAGGCGCTGTTGCTCTGGCAGCTCCCCTCCCCTGGCAAAGCCCACATGGACGTGCTTGCGTGTGAAGGACTGGGGAGAGTCTGCTTAGAACCACTGCTAAGAATGAAATAAGCCAGGAAAGAGAAGACTCCACAGAGGACTCTCTCTCTTCCCATAATGTCAGTTCTGACCACCTGAGCACATTCCCTCTCATCTGACAAATGTGTCTGACAAGTGTCCTAGGAGAGAGACCCAGGGAAAATAGGAGGGTCCTAGCACAGCCTGAGGGGGATCAGAAAAGGCTTCTTAGAGGAGGTGACATTGAAGCCGAGAGTTAAAAGATAAAGGGATATTATCTGGAAAAAGGGGAGGAGAGGAGGAGAAGACATTTTTTAGGCAGAGAAAGCAGTTGGTGAGAGGCCTAGAGAGGAGAGAGAGAATGGCTGTAGCCAGCAGGTTTGAGAGATGCAGCTGGAGAGGCAGAGGGGTTGGCAGCACTCATATCCTAAAGGGCCTTTGGGGTCAGGTTGAGAAGTTAGAGTTCCTTCTGAGGAAGGGTTTGGTTATTAGCTCAATTTCTTTGACTATGTATAGAGAATGGATTGCAGCGGGGTTGAGAGTGGCAGCCCAGGGCTGGGAGAGCTGGTGGGGCCTGAGCTGGGGCAGTGAGAATGTGGATAGAAGAAGCAAAGAGGATGGAGAAATAGAACAGACTTCTATTAAACAGTAGGACTCCATTGTGGGTGATGAGTGCATGGTGGACTGGGATAGGGGGAGAGAGAGAAGAACAAGCTGGTTTGGCCTGGGCATTGGTGACTTGGCCCAAGTGGCCACTAGAGACATTTGTCTGTGTACAGTGTATTTGAGGGCTGCATTCTGCATTCAGTCACTAAGCAAAAACTTTTCTATGCCAGCCTCTGTACTGGAAACTGAGTGTGCAATGATGACTCAGAAGCAGGCCTTGCCCTCTAAGTGAGAAAATAGGAATGTAAACAGAGATGGCCACATGATATGATGAAGCTGGGACAGAGGACTTGCAGGAGCTCAGAGACGGCACTAGAGGGAGGTTGGGAATCAGGGAAGGCTTCCTAGAAGAGGTGACTCCAAAGCCAGTTCTTGAAGCCTGAGTAGGAGGTAGCCGGATGATTGAGGGAGAACAGACTATTCTGAGGCCAGAAAGGGGGTTATCAGAGAGCATAGTGTGTTCAAGGGGGTCTGTGGGTAGAACCAGATGTGGGGAGAAAGAAACAGGCAGGCTGGGCTTTCCAGGCCAGGCTCTTTTTGCACTCTGCTTTTTCAACTTAAGATACTTCTCTCTCTGGCCAACTTCACATCACCCTGCAAGGTCCACTTTAAATTTAAACTCTTTCTCCAAACCTCCTTTGATCCCCTCCCTGGTCACAGGTAATTCATTGAGAACCTACTAAGTGCCCTTTACATAGTTTGTTTCATTTATTCATTACAACATTCCTGCAAGGTCAGCAGTTCTGTTCAGTTTAATATAGATATATCTATATATCTATATATCTATATATCTAGACCTAGCTATGCATCAGAGATAAATCAGATATTGTTCCTGCTCTTACAGAGGTAGCTCATATTCTAGTAGGAAGAAACGCCTATTAATAGATCTTTTCAATAAAACTGGTACTGGGTACTATTATCTCAGTTTTGTTGATGAGGAACTCAGGCTCATATTTATTTATTAACTGACTGTGTCCAGGGACATAAGGATAGTAAGTGGAACCCAGCTCTGGGCAGTGTTGAAGTCAATGCTCTGTCCCCTGCTCCAGTCAACTCCCATGACACTTACTATGGTCTGTTTGCTTTGAGGAAAGGATATATAAATAAAGAGATGCTGGTAGATTTGAGTGACCCCCCATACTTGGTTTTAAGCTCACTGAAGGCAGGATCCAGTATTGTAAAGTGGTCCTGCAGAGATCGATATTGAGAAGGGGATGAGAACCAGCACTTAGGAAATGCTTACAGTCAGCACGGTGTTCTGATGCCAGTCACACTTCCTGTTCATGTGCCCCTTACCCTGTGCTTCCAACACCTGTCCTCATCTACTCTGGTTCTAATCTCATGATGAATGATCCGTGGTCCTTGCTCATTCATTTGTCTCTCTTTCTTACTCGATCAGTTTGGAATCTTCAAAGCCCAGCAGAGTGTGTGGGCTGTTGTCAGAATCTGGTAATCTTGAATGGGATTGACTTGAATTCTCCTTATTGATTTCCACATGCTCTTATAGAGTTTGTATGTGTGTCTGTGAGTATTTGTGTGTTGAGTCTGTGAGCATCCGTGTGGCCTCATCCATAGTTTGCATTGTGCATGTGTAGCTCCTGTGTGGGGCCTTGCATCAACTCTTCACGTTTGCTATAAGAGCCACTGGCCCTTCTGAACTTCACACCTCCTCCCCTTATCAACATCTTATTCTGATCAGTCCTAAATGTCCCTTCCTTCCAGAAATACATTTTAGGGTAACTCATGTTTCCTAGGCCCGATTGGAATACTTTTGAACACCCTGGGGTTTGAAACCTGGCCTCTTGGTGCATATCAAGAGCCTGCATTTGCCAGCTGAGCTCCCCAGTCCTGTGACTGCTGACAATGAGAGCAGACCCAATTGGTTCTGAAGGGAAGCGGGCAGTAAATGATAAAACTACACTCAACGCCCTATTCGCAGCCCCAAAAGCACCCTAGTTGGTTTAGTTTCTCTAAGGGGCTGAGCTTTAGGGGGTAGGAATGGAAAGGTAGGAATTTGGAAATTGTTGTGTTTCTGGGTATATAAGTACCCCCCACCCCCAGCTGATCATGGTGTTTTAATGACTAAAAATCATGAATATTAAACTGAGGGAAAGTTGACAGTATTTAAATGAGCATCATTAAGAGACACATAAATTAACAGGGTTTTTAGTTCTTGTGGAACTACCGTTTCAATGTTAATTAAACAACCGGAGTGCTCGGGTGCTTTTGCAGCAAACTGTCCCCAAAGTGTGCTGCAGAATATCATTATGGGTGGCTGCCTTGCTGTTTAATTATTTCCAAGCTGATTTTTTTTTGTTCATTGCCGCAGTAGTTTTATGCTTGTCTTGCATTTGAAAAAGGTGATGGGAATGAACCTCCAAGGAAGCTGTGGTGTGATCTGTTGGCCCCATGGTGGATACCTGAGCTGAGAAATGCTTGTCCCTTCATGCTGGCTCTATATGAAGAAAGCCCCAGATGACACTTTGGGCTTTCCTATGGACTGGCCCATGGTTGAGTCTAGGAAGCATCTGGATCCTTAGCTGCAGACAACCTTGCTCTTAGAAAGTTGAGGGCCTGAGTTTGGATGGAGCCCTGAGATGAGGAAGGAAAGGCAGGGATGAGGATGTGGGTGAAGGTATAAAGGCTTCCAAGGCTATATTTGAGGCACTGTGGAGTGGAGGAGCCAGGAACCCTGAGATCTGCTCTTGACTCATGGGTCTGAGCTAAGTGACCTTGAGGTATTCCCTTGTCCTCTCTGGCATTAGTCTCGTCAATTATAAAATGAAAAGGTTATACTAGAGCATGAATTCTCAAAGGGGCAACATTGCCCCCAAGAGGGCAAAAATTGGTTCTTGAGAGTTGAACAAAGCTTATTCTTTTTTTAATGTATAAAACACAGACTATATAAACAGATACACAGTATATCTGTGGAATTAAAATTTTATGGGAAGGGAGAGAAGTTAGGAGAGAAAATGCTTAAAAAGACTTTTTAGGTACGCGATAATGGAAAAAATATTGAGAAACAGTAGACTGGATAAACCCTAGGAACATAATCTGTAAAGAAAATTACTGTGAAGTAGCCAGATGGCCACATGCCCTGGGATACAGAAATGATCTTCCTTATTACCTGCGTGAACTTGGCTGAACCTTTATCTCTTCTGGGCCTCAGGGGCTTAATCTGTCGAATGGGGTCATTCATGTCTTACCAGTCTAAAGACATGGTAAGGGAGGGAGGGGAGACTTCGGCACAATGGGGTTCAGCTGGACCAAATGAACTTTGACCTTTAGAAGCCAGGGAAGCAGCAGTGGAGTAGAAGTATGCAGTTCTGGATCCATAGTGGCCTGCAAAGACAGACTGTGTAGCTTCTAGAACCAGCCCACTGGCATTAAATCTCGATTCTACCACTTAAAAGCTGTGCTACCTTGGGTGCATTCTTAACCCCCTAGTACGACAGGGTTAGGAACATTATATACTTTAGAAGGTTGTTGTGAGGATTAAGGCAATTGACACAAAGAAATAACTTAAGAGGGCCTGACATACAGTAAGAGCTCACTAAGTGTTGACTCTACTCACCACCAGTAACATTAATTTTTTTTTTATCGTTATAGCTAAGTGACCTTGAGTGAGTCACTAAGCCTCGTTGGGTCTGGGTTTCATGTTTTACCCTAAGACACATTTCATGGCTTCATGTGTTGTATACTTTTTTATCTGCTAGAATGCCCTTCTGCCAGTGCCTGCTGGGCAAATTCCTACTCATCCCTAAAGTCCCTTCTCAGCCATCACCTCCCTGGGACACCTTCCTTGGCCTCCTCAGATAGGCTTAGGTGTTGTCTTCTGGGCCCCTGCATGGTGTACCTCCTTTACCGTGGGCTACCTCCTCCTCACTTCTGCTCTTCGTTTATGTGTTACCCCTACGTTCATCCCTCCTGCACCTCCTCCAAGTATTTGCTCAAATGTCACTTTCTCCATGAGACCTCCTTTCACCACCCTATTGAAAACTACCGCCCCCAAGACATTTCTCATCCCCTCTTCAGCTTTGTCTCTTATGCATTTCCTTTACTGTCTGCTCTCCCATCAGAATGGATGTTCCCTGAGGACATGGATTCATGTCTGTTTTGGTTACTGTTGTAACCCCATATTCTAGAAGAGGGCTTAGCACGTAGGAGACATTAATTATTGAACAAATAAATGAATAAAATGGGCCTCCTTCTTATAGCATTCCATGCTGGGTGTGGATAATATTGGTGAAACCAGCCTGCTGCTAGTTAGTGCTATGAGTGAGGAACTCAGGACCAGGTGAACCCCACAATGCTGAAGACTCCCCTTCTTCCTTTCCTCCCCTCAATATTTCTGGAATGTACTTGCATGGAGTGGGGATCAGCAAACTGACTTGAAGGCCCAGACATGCTTTACTATTAGCTAAGCTTTTCACTCCAAGCCCCGACACTAAGAACTAGGGACCTGAGCCGGGTCGCAGGGTAAGCTTTCTTCAAAGCTCATCAGGACTGCATTTCCCTAGACCACAGCAGGCCACCAATACTAAAATCTAGGTCTCATATCTTATCACTGTGATGCAAGGTAATACTAATCCAATGCCTATAAAAGTAGAGGGAGGGAGTAAGAGAGAGGGTACTTGTCTCTACGTCCAGTGCTGATTAGCTTCATTGCAGTAGGAGTTGGGGTTAGTGAGACTCTCCAAGGAGAGGTGCTTGAATGAACAATTTCTCTTTTATGATATTTTAATATTCATTTATTAATTCTTTATTTCCCAGGGTAGATTTGTTTTGACAGCATAGGGCAATTTTCCTAATACACTATTAAATGTAAAAAAGAATTACACACAAATTTATCTATCATCTATCATCTATCTATCTATATCTACTATGTATCTATCCATCTATTATCTATCTATCGTCTATCATCTATCATCTGTCATCTATCTATCCATCTATCTATTATCTATCTATTGTCTATCATCTACCTATCTAAACTTTGTAGAAGTATGTATACATTTGAATGAAACCCAGTCAAATGTTGCTGAAAGGTCCAATTATCTATCAGGTTGTGCATTACAACACCTGTGAGCGGAGCTCAATAAGAGATCTGGTAAAACAGCCTGGAGCTGGGTCAATATCAAGACTAGGCTGATCAAATTAGGACCTTCCTTATAATGGTGTCTACCTGAGGAGGTGACACGATGTGAAGGGAGTACGACATCAGTTTTTTCTAAGAGTGGCCAAGACCTGGGTCTGGAGGTGAACTTGGGTTTCCCTTCTTTTGGTCTCAGCCTTCTGGCTGGACCTAGGTTTGCTCCCTGGGGACCCAAATAAGAAGGTCTCCAGCCAGGGGTCCACCTTCCTTCTTTCAAAAATTCATTTGGACAAATGAATATTTATTTGATCTCGAGATTGTGGAAGGCTTTAAAAGTCAAGACTCCAAAAATAAAAATCATAAAAGAAAAGATTAATGAAGCTATAAAACTTTTAGACATAATATTTATCAAATTATTATAGTTACTTGTTAAGATGGTTTCCTTATTAGACTGTAAACTCCATAGGAACAAATACCATGTATGCCTTTTCCACTGTTATTTGACCAGTCTCTGGCACATAAGAGGTGTCCAATAAATAACAATAATAATAAATATAATAATATAATAATAAATAAACAACAGGGAATTTACCATGCTCTCAGTATATGTTATGATTATCAGGAATCATTTAATAAACAACAATAAAACTTTCTTTGTAATGTTCTCCATTCTTTCTTCCTTCACATGCCAGGATTGATAGGAAAAAAGTTCATAAACCTTAGGGTAGATTGCAAAAACGGCCACAATACTTTGCTAATTTTCCCATCAAGAAGTGGAGTGCATTTTAGGCTGGCTTTGTGTCTTGCTTTGGCCAATAGAATAAATGACATTTTAAGAATTCTAAGTCTGGACTTCAAGAGGCCTTGTAGCGTCCTCTCTTGTTCTCAGAACACTGACATGACCACCATGTGACCAAATCCGGGCTTGTTTGCTAGATGATGAAAGGTATGTGGCTCAGTTTGCTAGATGATGAAAGGTATGTGGCTCAGTTGATCGCATCACCCTCAGTTGATAGCCAGCTAACTCCCAGAGACAGAGCTTCCTAGCTGACCCACAGCTATACAGAGACAAATGAATAAGTGCAGCCAAGACCAGAAGAAGAACCACCCATTTGAGGATAGCTCAAATTGCCAATCTATAGAATCATGAGCTAAAGAAATGGTTGTGTTAAACCACTCAGTTTTGGATGGTTTGTTACACAGCAATAGATAATTGGTAAAGACCTCTTCAGGGGGATATTCAGGACTAATCAGAAGGTATTTTATCTTATACTCTGCCAGGAGAAACACAAGTAGAATAACCAAGTAAAGGTCATTGGGAGACATTATATAATGACTGTCATGATGTAGAAGCAACATTTTCAAGTACCATCTAAACAGGTATTTCCATACTGGATAGTTGTCTAAGGGGGAGATTGCCAAAGCTTGATTATGGAGGTCCAAAAGTTTCTCCAATTCTTAAGGTATGGGTTTAACAACTCTTTTTCCTGGGCCCCGAATAGACTTTGCTCATCTATCTCATCTCAATGCAACTACAGTTCTCATGCCAAAGAAGGTCCCCATTACCTGTAGAAAAGTATTCAAACTTCCTCTATATTATTTGATCTTAAGAGACTTACCCATTCCCTCTCATGGCCCAACACCATCCCATATACAATATGCAATCTAGACCAGTCCTGATGGTCTAACCACAATTTTCTTTTATGCCTTTGTGTCTTCCTATATGTTCCCTCTATCCAGACTCCTTCTGCATCTGGCAAAACCCCACTTAATAACTTCAGGGCAAAATTATACAAATTTTACATTCTCTGGGAAACTGTCTTCATTAGATGACAACCAGTGAAGCTGTCCCTGAGCTCCTAGATCTCAATTATAGCATCTTGTCTCATTATGACCTAAACTTCTCTCTTCTCCTTGTCTTCTTGTCTCCTCTCCTATGTGTGTCTCCTCTCTTCCGGCAAGTAGAGTCCCCATCTGATTCCTATTCATAAGTCGATTTCTGGAACATAGTGTAGGAATTCAAAAATATTCTTTGAATGAATGAATAAGTGAAAACTAATACTTGAACAGAATTTTGCAGCATAAAAAGGATTTTTATATCCTTTATATCAGATGTTCTTATTAGCCACATTTTCTAAATGAGGAAACTGAGGCTCAGAGCAGTTAAACGACTTGTTGGAGGTTTCTCAATGAGGAGACAGGAATGAAGGCTTTTGAAGAATTCTGAAGCCCAGGCTATGTAATGCCTGTATAGTTACTCATTCATTAATTCATTCCACAGATATTTAATTTGTAACAACTCTCTGCCAGGTCTGCTCCTACACATTTTCCCACCTCCCCCTTGTGCTGCAAATCTTGCCAGGATCTCTCTTTTTTCCTCTTCCCTGTCTATATCCAACATATCCATCCCCCTGAGAAGTTTTTATTTAACCCAGGCTGGGTTATGTACCTAATTTCTATTCCCACAAACTCTTGGATTTTCCTGTCGTATCCCTGTATTCCATATTGGGCTACGAGGAGCTTGAGGAATCCCCGAAACCCTATTATGATCCCCATACTCAGCAAGTTCATAGTTAGGGTAGAGTGAGGGGGTATGTGAGTGATGAGATTTAGAGAGGTCAGCAGAGTATAGATCATGGAGGGGCTTCTTAAATATGTGAAGAGACTTAGACTTTATTCTTCGGGCAGTCAGGAGCCAGGGAAGGGTTTTAAGGGATAGAGTGGAGCTCTTACAAGAAAATAAGAAGTGATAGCCAAAGAAGCTGGGAAATAAACACACAGGCCCAGGGAAACTAACACAAATGGGAAACTTCTAGCAGATAATGTTGGTGCCCTGCACAGGTTTCTTGATTCCCCACCCCCTCACTTCATGTGCTTTCAATAGTACTTTGGCTTTTCTTTAGGAGACTGCCCTTAGCTGACCGAACGCTGTATTAGCCTACTATCACAGCCGGCCAGAAATGTCTGGGACCTGACCAATGATTGTTTGGTTGTTGGAAGAGAGATAGAGAGTGAAAGCCCAGCTTCACCCTTGAGTTGGGACAAATTACACTCCAGAGTTCCCCTGCAGGATCTACATTCTGCAGGACTTTTACCTGAGATTACACTTGTTTGGCTCCTTCCTTTTTATGTCCTACTTTCTGCACTTCCTTATCGGCTTTTCCTTAAAAATCACTTGCACATGAATCTCCATCTCAGAGTCTGCTCTGAGGAAGCAAATATAAGACACATACATGGGCACATATGCTGATATACAAATGGGCTTAAAAATTGTGTTCATGCCCCAAAGCAGCAGCTCAGAAGCGCATGAAATCCCCTCCCCACACTCCTGGGCTGTGAACAGACACGGGGGACCATAGATCCTACCTCCTAGGACCCCAGTGAAGATTGATTGATCCCATGAAGCAGAAATAAACTTCTGCCTCCTTCCTCCTTGAGAGATTTGTTGTCATCCTCTCCATCTCTAAAGTATTTTTACATCAGTTCTCCCACTGGGTGTCTAAAACATCTTGCGATATAAGCAAGGCATGTTTCAGCCCCATTTAACAGATGAAGAAACTGATGCTCAGAGTAATTGGGTGATATGCCTGAGGCCACAGAACTTCGTTGGTTTCCCTGATTTCATTGTCTGATTTTCTTCACCATTCTGTTCCTCTGCAGGCTACTGGATATAAACCTAGGGAAATTGTTCACATCCTTGCAGTACAAGATGAAAATAAGTAGTATAAGGGAAAAAATGGATCCTCACATAGAAATCCAGTGCATCCAACCAAACCAAAGAGACAAATGAGTCAGGGTCAGACAGAGCAGTTGAATGGTAGAGAGGAAATGATGAGAGGAAGTACTGAGGTTGAAGAAGACTGTGTTCTTCAAGACCTTACTGGTCAAAGGAAGAGCAAGAGTGTCCCCTGAAATAAACGTTGCATCCAACACAGAGTGTTGGGAACAATGAGAACCACAATGTGAATGAGGCCACATACTCAAAACAATGTTACAAAAAAAGACACTGAAATCAAGCTGCTCAGATTCTTCTGGCATCACAGTTCTGTCATTACCAATACTTCTGGAAGGTATTCCCTGCTCCCCTCGCCCCAGACTGCATGATCAGGACCTCTCTGGTGTTCCTATTGCTTCCTGTTGCCATCTTTCACAACTCTTAATAGTTGGTAGAGAAATTTCAGTTTACCCTCTCCCTGACTAGACTATGATATCCATGAACAGATGCTAGGTTTAAACCATTTATGAATCCCATTGCTATGTCATAAACTGGGCCATGGTTCTGACCACAGTCGAGCCTAGCTCTAGCCAGAAACTGGTCCTGGACCTCAGGTCTCAACTAAGCCCTAGTCTTGGCCACAGACTGAGTCCTGATCCTGATCCACAGATTGAACCCTAATACTGGTCAAAGTATGAGCCTTGATCTTGGTCACAATCAGAGCCCTGACCTTGGTACCAAACTCGGGTTTGATCTTGGCCATATATTGAGCCATAAACCTGGCCCAAGAGTGAGTTCTGACCTTGGTCACAGACTAGACCTGGATCCATCTACTGTGCCCATCATTTCACAAGGCCCTCAGTCTAGCAACTCTTTTGCATTTAAATAATTTCTTGCATACATGTTTGCTCCTCCTTATTTCACCTGTTTCAGCTTCACATCTCTATTAGACCTTGAGCATCCCCAGGGTATGTCTGCCTTGTGGGCTGGCACAGGGTGGGGCCTCCATAGGCTGCTGACCAGCACTGGTTTGCTGAGTGATCAGGCCCTAATGAAGATGTGTTTACTATGGCTTCACTGGGCAAGAAGCAAGAATCAATAAGGCAAATCATAAAGGAACCTCTTGACTTCCCTGGCCATCTCTGTGATCAAAGAACATTTAAGAAAAGATTTATCTTTGTATATGCAACAGAATCCCAGGTAACAGATCTAATTTTCCTTAACCAAGAATCTGCCAGAAGTGGGAGAACAGTCAGGAACTTGAGAGCAAGGAAAGTGGGATGGAGAACTTTTGCCTTTCCAGGCAGAAAATTAATTATAAAATCAGATTGTGTTACCAGAATTGTTTATATCTGTGTTTAAGGAATTTGCCATCTTCTGAATCTAATAGATGGAGCAGTCAGAGCTTGACTGCTACAACAGTTTTTAATTTGTTTGGAAATTAGTCCAAATAATGAAGAAATGCTTTTCAATACAACACGAAGGCAAGACAATTGGCACGTCTCCTTTTAAAAAACAATGACAACACAGTTCTCAACATTGAATAATTAAAGAAATGCGTATGTCAGAAGTAGGTTGTAAACTTCTGGTTTGGAGGGATGCCATTGAAGGGTTACTAATACCTAAAAAGACTTTATAGTTTAACACTTTGGTGGCTGTATCATTTTTGCCCTTTAGAACAGACATTCCGAGGAAGAGAATAGGTCGGTAACTTTACTTTCCATTTCAGAGAGGAAATTCAGACTCAGAGAAATGGAGTCATTTGCCCAGAGGCGCACAGCTGAGCTAGCACTCTCTGCACCCTCCAAACGATCTCTTTCTGAGTTTAGTAAAGGCTTTGCCCTGACAAGAAGCAGGTAAATGGCTTTCTCTGGTAATTTGTGGGCTTTAAAAATGGGCACCGCAGCCTGAAGTGTTAAGAACGATTGGTGATATAAACAAGTCCATACATTACAGACTCACAGCCCTTTTTCACGTAGAACTGTGTGCCAGCCCCAGTGTTATCAGGATCAACACACCGTGTGATCTTGTGCATGTTACTTTTCCTCTCTGAGCTACAGTTTCCTCCTCAGCAAATGGGGTTAATATCTACCTCACTGATTCGAATGAAAATTAAAGATATTGTCAATATGTCAACAAATAGCTGTGAATTAGCTGATTAGTGGTTGTGATGTGTCGAACATTGATTAAGACCAAAGTGTTATGGTGCCTAGAACCATGCATAGTGCCTAGTAAGTCACTGAGTGAGTTATGACTTCTGAGGTTGCCCCTGTGCTCATCCTCACAATATACTCAATCTCAGTATGATGTAGCCTTGAAGTTTCAGGAGCCCAGAATGGCATTTCTCAACAGGCAATTGAGCTTTGAGAGATCTTGTCATAAAGTCTGGGAAATCTTCCCAATCTCCCACTGAAAAGTGATGTGCAGTGTGTGTGTGTGTGTGTGTGTGTGTGTGTGTGACTTTTTGGTTCTCTGTTCCTTCTTCTACTGGGAAATTTCAATGGATAGGTGGATGGTCTGGTGGGGAAGGCTCATCTATTAGAGCTGAATTTTATTTTTGGGGGCCCTAACAGGCAGATCAGATTTCAAAAAGTAAACAGTTGGAGGAAGTGTGCCGTACAGAAGCAGCAGCCTGAGCATATGTGTAGAGGTGCAGGGAGTGGGGAAGGGAGAGTCTAAAAAGGTGGGTGGAGGCCACCAATAATTGGGAGCTATTGAAGAATTTAGGGGAGAAGAATGGCATTTATTGATTTTCTAACAGGCATTCTGCATATGTCAGCCATTTAATTCCATAAGGTAGGTATCATCATGCTTATTTTACAGATTGAAAACATGAAATTCAAAAGGCAGAAGTAACTGTTGCAGTCACATAGTTTGGAAAGGTGAGAGCCAGAATTTGAGAATTTGAGGCCAGTTCTTATCTATTCCAAAGCCCTTGTTCTTCCCAGCACAACTTGCTTCCTGCCAATGCAAAATAGTGTATACTCAGGTGGGAAATTGTGAAGTCAATTTTGTGGAGGTGTGTGCCATGAGGGGTTCAGCAGAAGGGGAGACCAGAACTACGAGCCCCTAATTTTCCTGTGCTCTTCCCAACAGGAGGCCTGGTGGTCTTTAATATTAGGCATCCTCCTCACTTCCCTCCTCTCATCTTCTTACCTCAGCTGCTCTACTGGCCTTTCTCCCTCTCCAGCATTTTATCGCTCTTCGAGACGTTTGAGGACATTCTCATTCAGCGGCTGGGTCCTGATAAATGATTTGCATGCATACCACATCGCTGAGAAATGGTGGAGCTGGCCTGGAATCCAGGAATTGAGAGCTTTTTGCATTGTACTATTCACTGTTCCTAGCACATAGTAAGCACTCAATGAATAGTAGCTCTTTTCCCTCCCTGCCAGTGTCCACCCCACTGGAGATTCAGAATTTTAGACCCTGAAGGTACTTGGCCCTTCCTTTCCCTTTGGAGGTGGCTCTTATCACTGGCCAGATTTCAACCTTTTCTTGAGGAGTAGGAGTGCCAGAGTTTGCAGCTTAGACCACGGAGGCTGTGGTCCAAGGGTCTGGCCTTGGATAGAAAGAGGGTGGCTTGGGGAGGCCCTGGCTGCTTTGCATGCGGGATGAGAGCTCCTCTGGTCAATTTGCTTTCACTAATGTCAGGCCCCCGCGGCGCCTTCGTTGGTTGCGTAGCAACTGGCCGAGCAGCACGGCAGAGGTGGCCATGCATAAAAGATGACACATGATGGTGGGGCGCGGGGTGACGATTTGCAAATTTAGATACAGTCGCAGCAGGAATATGAACTGGGCATTAGACAGGCGTGGGGGTGGGTGGCTCTCTTTGTCTCCTCCCACCTCATTCAGAAAGCCAGATTCTCACTCTCTTTATAAAGATCTTGGAAAAGGAAGCAGAAGGCGGAAAGGTGGCTTGACTTCAGCCCCCAGAAAGCCAGGGGCTGGGCTGGTAGGGGCTGAGAGGGGAAAGAGGAAGCAAACAAGGTGGGCAGCAGTGCCAGCATGGGCAAACAAAAGCTCAGGGCATCCTGAGGACCCATCTCAGGCACCCTGGATCCTGGAGACCATCCTTTCCCTAGGCGTCCCCTCCCCCCCAACCCCCGCCATGGGCAGGGTGGTGAAAGCAGCTTGTCTGGACACCCTCCCCTCCCAGTATGTCTCTTCTATGCTACTCCTAACAGCGGCAGGGAGAGAAGGTATGCTTGGACTTTGTGACCCCAGGTCTGGGTTCCAGTCTTAGTCCTACCATTTCAAGATATCGGGAACATCAGTGGGTGACTTTAAATCACATTCAATTTAATTCATCCAATACCAACTGAGCACCTGCTATGAGCCACATACTGACCTAGGGCCCAGGAACACAATTTTATAAAATCCAGTTCCTGCCTTTGAGGAACTCTCAGTGTGGCAGGAGAACAGATGTTCAAATCAATAAATTATACTCTGGTGCACTGAGTGCAAAAATAGATGGACTAGGGAGGAGGCAACTTCTGCTCTGAGTTTTAAGGGTAATGTAGGGACTGGCTATGGAAGCAAAGAATAGAGGGGCGCTCCCAGGCAGAGGAAGCAGTGTGTGGTCTCATCAGGAAGTGAAGGGAACTTGAAGGTGTTTGATGTGGCCAGGGGGTAAAACTTTCTGCCTAGTGTCAATGAAGACATGCCTGGTAATCTCTAAATGTCCTCCTGAATGTGTGGGCTCAGCTTCCTGCCCACCTGTTACCTCACTATACAAGGGAGCAAATTGGAGCAGAAACTTGTCTAAAATCACACAGTGTCAGATGTTGACCCCCAAGTAGTCTGACAGCTCTGTTCCATGCCTTTGTGCCTCTACACCTGGGACTTCTGTTCTGGGGTGAATTGCTGATAATTTGACAATGGCAACAGAAAGAATTATGATATTGAGTGTTTGGCCTCGAAAGCTGGATTTGGGATTCTTACTGAGGAATAAAATCGTCTGGAAAATAAAAAGAAGTCATTTGGCTAAAAACGTTGCTTGGGCCTTCCTGGATGGGATAATATACCAAAACAGAAATTTTGACCAGGCAAACAGCTTCCCTCATGACTCATCACACTTTTTCATTACTAATGAGAACTATGCAGGAATTCGGATCCCAGCTTTCCCGCTTTTTTTTGGGGGGGGGGCAGGGAGTAGTGAGCTTATGTAATTCATTTTGCCTCTATTTCTCCGTTTCCTTCTCTATAAAATAAGGACAGTAATAGCGTTTACTTTATGAAGTTGTTGCGAGAACTAAGTAAATCAATACATGTCATCACAGTGCCTGGCCGGTGGTCAGTGCTTAATAAAACAATCATTGTTATGGAGGAATATAGTCCAACTTGGGATAGAAGTTAGAAGATAGAAGGTGGGATCTAATAATATGAGATGAACATATTCATCTTGATCTAGAATTAGCCAGATCAAGAAGCAGAGGAAAGATTTTCCGGTTGGGGGAACAGCAAGTGCTAAACCTCAGAGGCTGTAGCCCTTTATTTAACTGATGAAGATGACAGCCATGCAGCAAGCAGTAGTAGCAGAGCCAGGCTGGCCTCCAGGCCCAAGGCCTGAGAGGAGAGGCTAGCTCTGGGTATTCCAGGGACAAGGCCTGCAAATGATCATGGCCTCAACTTTCTCAACTGGGGCTGTGTCTGGAGGGCACAGGCAGGGGAAAGGAGGAGAGGTGAGACTGGCCTTCTTTAATGTCTGAGGAGTCAAAGAGGAAAAGCCAGGTCCTGCTTGACCTGTGAGCTAACCCCTGGGGAGAAGGGAGTGGTGACTCTCATTTGGACTGGTGTAGGGGTGGAAGATGGTACTTGGGGCCTGTGGCAACTGAAGGACTCACTGAGCTGCCTAGAAAAGGAGTCAAACCTTGGTGAAGATGTATGATCTGTACTACTTATAGATCTGGAATAGGAATGTGGGAGCAGGTTCTTGGTCTGTTTAAGGTCTGGGGAGGTGCCCAGAGAAGTCAGACGCCTCCACGATCCACATCCTCCTATGTGGGGACTATGCATTTCCAATCGCCTTTACAACCTTGACAGGCTTCAGGACCTGGGAAGGGCTGGACAGATTCTCATGGGAAGGTCCCTTGGTGAATCCTTGACTGGCAGGAGCCTTTGAATGTTGTCTTGGAGATAGATGCTTTCCTAAGAGGTGTTCTGGTTGCTCCCGGGAGGCGAGTCGTGGTGGCCAAGGGGACTGATAGCTTCTTGGGGGGGAATTATTACAGTCTAGAAAAATGCACCAAGCGTTCAAATCTCTTCTCTCTCTCCTCCTGGATATCTGACTTAGGCCGAGAACCTTTTTTCCTTTCCTCATCCATAAAATGAGGATAATAATAGCACCAACCTCAGAATTATACAGAAGGTTAAATGAGGCCATGCATATAAAACACGTGACAAATGAATGACCTGAGAACAAAGGAATTTCTCAGCCAATGTTAACTATTATAGTAAGATCTCAGCTTAACTCACATTCCAACCCAAATCTGCAGAAAGATTGCATTATTGTTTCCTCTTGATAATCTGGCCTTCCTTTTGAGTATCCCGCTCCCCACCCTCCCCTTTCCAACCAGTTAGGTGGAGTCAGGGGAATATTGCTTTTAGTTCCAGCCAGGATACATATTTTTTAAATGTCAGAGGCTACATATTACTTCATCTTTCTCTTGGAATTCCTTCTGGAAGACGCTCAGCTTCACATTAGTCAGATGGGCCCATGTACTTGGAGAGGCAAAAGAGAATAATACATTAACAGTTTCCACAACATTGCCTCTGCTACTTTTTTATTATCATAATAATGATGCAGGGCTCCCATCACTTACACAGGGCTGTGGTTAGAGTTGCAGTCCATCTTACAGCCCAAGGCCAGAACAAGGCATGCACTATCCAGGGCAAAACTGCTGTGGGCCTCTTGAGGACACCTGGCTGCACTTGCAGAGGCAGCTGGTCACAGAAGCCCTGGGCAGACAGCCTTTTGTCTCTACACAGGCCCCATCTGCAACCACCACTGCTGCCCCCTGTGCCAAGGGAACACGCTGCCTCCTCAGATCCAGCCACCTGATCTCCAACTATAGCCCTGGACTGGTTCTCAGAGCACTGTTCAGTGACTTCTTTCAAGAATAGTTACTGGAGATAGCGTCAGGGATTTGTGTTATATTTCTTTATTAAAACAGCAAATAAACAAACAAAAAAATCCTTGCTCTCCTCTCTCCCTCTGGAAACTCTTCTCTGGATTAGCACCAGCCATAGATGAACACAGACTCAGACTCGGATGGAAAGCACCAGAGGGCCCTGGAGGAGTGGCCTAATGGAACACCACTGGCTGGGGCTGGGCGCTGTGGTTGCCTAGAACCCTGTGTCTGAACAGCGCCCCGGGCCACGTGCCTGCAGCTTCAGACAGAACAGTGGCTAGAGGAGCCCTGGGCCATTCTGACTCACTAAAGCACACGCAATTTTAGGTGATATGTAAGATGGTTTGAGGTGAGCTTTAGCAAGTTTCTGAACCTCTCTATGCCTCAGTTTCCTTTCTCTAAACTGGGAATGATGCAATATCACATAGGGTTATTATTCAGATTAAATGCATTGAATGAGTTAATTTCTTTAAAAGCTTTTTGAACAGCCTCTGACACATAGTATGTGCTATGTAAATGTTTGATAAATAAATAAACTGCAAAGGTCATAGCATAAAACAGCACTGACTCACACAGCGAGAGAGTGGATTCCATTTAACTCCTCTTTCAATCTGTCTGATTACATCAAGAGGTGCGTACACCTCGGCTTTGTACAAATATGTCTGGAGCATCTCTTTAATACTTGCTTTTTCCCAATAGGAGTGAGCTCAGACTCAGAACCTCTGGCAGGCAAGGAGCTCTCTAGAATTTGATAGTTTTGTTTTGTTTTCCATGTAATTAATTTTACATTTCTCTTTCTGGTAATTAATATTGGTTTTCCACTTATGATAGTGACATACGGCATTGGTGACTTAGGGACATTGCAAAAATAGTGATAGTTGGAAGTAAATCCTGAAAGTTAGGGAAAAGCAGTAATGAAAAATCTATCTATCAATCAATCTATCGATCTATCTATCTATCTATCTATCTAATCATCAATCTGTCATCTATCTATCTCTCTATCTATCTATCTACCTACCTACCTATCATCTATCTACCTACCTACCTACCTATCATCTATCTATCCTCTATTATTCTTTCTATAGATACAATATTTTTACATATTTATAAATTTATATATTAAATTTATATTTATATCTGTAAATATATATAAAATCCCTAAATAGAAGAAGAGTTGCAATCTCAGTTTTTGGATCTGCTTTGAGGAGCATCTTTGCCTATGTCCCATATAGGCCCAGCCTGGCAGAAGCCACTCTACTGTGGCCCAGCTCTTCAGACACGCCCCAGGCTGGTGCCCCTTAAGGCTCTGCCACTGCAGGTTTCTCTCCCCTCACTCTCTCTCTTCCTCTTTTAATCTTCTTGCTTGGCAGAGTGGCTGTAAATTACCACATTAATTTCCAAATCAAGCCAAGTTCCATAGTAACGGAACGGCTTCCATCCAGACCTGAAAAGATTCATTAGGAAGTTGATTCGCTAAGTGCCCTCAACTTATTCCTTCAAAAGAACAGCTGCATTTACCCAATTCTGATAGCTCTCTAGGGGCTGGGGCTCCAAGTAGCTGTGAGCCTGACGCCCAGGCTGCCACAGTGAGCTGGGGGTTGGGGGGTGGCTAAATCGGGAATTATTCAGGAGCAGTGGAATGATGACCTCGGCGGACATCAACGCTTTGGGCACGTCAGCTAAGGGGATGCTGATCTGCTTGCTCCCTTTGAGAACTCCTGGATGCCTCCAGGTTTTATTTGTAGATAGTCTTGCTAAACTTGCTGGGAGAGGTACCTGGGAAATGCTTTAGGACAGACAGTTCCCAGGATGGTGGGATTGTGAATTTGGGGCAAAAGTAGGGGCACAGGACACCCAACTTCTTTATATCGGGGGGAGAGACTGAGTATTCAGGGCACATATTTCATGGTTAAAAGGGTCCATTAAAGTATTTTATAAGGTTCAAGTCATTTCAATGTAAACTGTTCTAAATAGGCTATTGTATGGAAGCCTCATATTCTCATCTATAAAAGGAAGACAATAGTACTTTCTCACAGGGTTGCTGTGAGACTGAATGGTACCATGTGTGCAGAGCACTTAGTACAGTGCCTGGCATGAAATTCCTTCTATCTATGAGGTCGACGATGATGACGATTCACACCTATGTTTCTGACAACAGCACCTGTATACATTCACCCCTTTCCCTTAGCACTCCTGCCCTCAACAAGTGAACGAATCTCAAAGGTGCCCTTTCCTAAGCATCTCCCCATTCCGCCCCCTGCTGTCCTTCCGCTTGCCCTGCTGAGGCTGTGGTCATCTTTCATTTGGATGCTGGGAATAGCTTCCCAATCAATGTCCCTGCTCCAGTCAAAGCTGAGAGGGGCAAGTAAAGCAATTTCTCCTCTTCCCTCCCCTTTAAGCAGTAGTGGTTGAGGTTAGCTCTGAAGTGATTAAAACTCTGAAGAAGACAGTAACAGAGTCTGATTGGGTTCTACCACTCACTAGTGATGTGACTTTGGGCAAGGGACTTGACTTCTCTGAGCCTCTGTAAGACTGTGTGATGATTCTTACCTTGGGAGTACTGTGAGAGTCAACGAGATTGTGTTTGTGAATTGGTTAGCCCAGAGTCTGGCTCAGAGCAAATGTCTGGCAAATGCTAGCTCCTCTGTTCATTTTCCGGGGCTGGGCCTTGTTCTCGGCCCTGGTGCCCAGAGCTGCATAAGATAGAGGCCCTGCCTTTCAGGCAGTCATGCTCAAGTAGGGGAGATGGACATCTGCAGGAACAACCACAACTTAAGGTGCCAGAGGTGGCTGTAGGGGCCATTCAGGAAGGCTTCCTGGAGGAGGCCACAGCAAGAGATGGGCAGGATTTGCCATGTGGCATTGTAGAATAGGAATTGCACACATGAGCAGAGATACTTAAACCTGTTCTAAACATACCTTCATGCCAAGGCCTCCAGCCCAAGGTTTCTGCAGGAATCTGAAGAAAGGGAATGTAGTCAGAGGTGAGCCAGCCCAGCCTATATGTCTGTGAGATCTTGGGAGTGACTTTAGAGCCTGTTTTTTTTTTTAGAGAATATTTTGAGGAGACATAGTGTTTATTGCTTTCACATACTTTGTGTGATTTAACTCTGAGAAAGCAATAGCAACAACGATAGCTTGTTAAAGATCTACTTTGTAGCCAAGCTCTGACTAAGTGCTTTGCATGTATTATCTTATTTGATCCTCAGACAACCCCATGATGTTTATTTGACCGTTGTTCCCATTTAACTGATGAAATGAAGGCTCAGAGAGGTTACACAGCTCAGGTTCACACAGCCAAGACCTTGTGTCTGCCTGACTCTGGAGTCTCAGATTTCACCATCACTCAGAGTTTCCTGGCACCAGGATATTCAGTATGTAGATGGGAAATTCAAGGCTCAGGAAAGTGGCAATTATTTTGGAATGAACTTGTAAGGCAGTCATGCCATGTGGATGGCTTGAGGACTAGCTGTGGGGGAAAATGAGGGAGTGGCAGGTGGGGAGGGTCACCCTTCTGGGAATAGAACGTTGCCCCTCCTGGCAGAGCTCCCCTTCCTCAGGTGATCAGTTTTGTGCCAGCAGTTTCCTGTCTGGGCTGAAACAACTTCAGGCCTGTGTGCAGGCTCTGCCAGCAAAGCCTTCCTAATGGCATTCGTATTGGCATTACACATTTCTGTGGTCTGCACTGGGGAGGGTGTCCTCCTTTTAATTTGGCAGAAATTAATAAATCTGAGCAGAGAGACATCACACATTGAGGTGAACATGGCGTTGTCACCCCCTCTAATTTGCTAGATAATACAGCCCTATTGCAGCTTCCAGTGTGGATGAGAAAAAATAAACACATGTATATTAATGACTTTAAAAGATTTCCATTTATCCAAGCATGTCTCTTTCTTTTTATTCGGAAATCATCAGATCAATAATTAGTCTCCATACATTTTAATAACTGGAGTTTTCACTTACGATTGTTTTTCATAATTTTGTATTGCAGTTTGACAAGTTCAGGAACTTGCTCAGTTTGAAAAGGGAGAAAGTCAGGGATGGCTTCATCTTGTGCTGTGGCATTCCAAATCTTAAAAAAACAGTGGAGGCGTGAGCTGAGAGGGGCTCATGGAAATCTGGTGAATCTCTCGGCCTGGTTGTGTTCTGAGTGGTTCTAACCTCAGGGATGTGTGTGTTGGAGTGGAGGTGGGGGCGGG
>NW_024340701.1:5175962-5200132 GCF_902729225.1 Pteropus medius | reverse complement strand
CTAACCTCAGGGATGTGTGTGTTGGAGTGGAGGTGGGGGCGGGAGATTGGAGTCTTCATTATTCACTGTTTTCTTTGTTTTGCAACTAGCAATAAGGCCTGCTCAGACGGGATTCATTGGGGAAGGTGAAGAGTGATTTGTTCCACATGCAGAAGCCAGCAAGGCATCTTCTAGAAGTATATTGGCTTCACACACTTCTAACTTTGAGCTCCTATTTCCTTCAGGAAAGGCCATTGTCACAACGGTGGTGGGAGGAACCTGATATCCATTGACACCTACTTTATGCTAGGTCTTTTCTGTATTGCCATGAAACCCATGACAAACTTGTCCCAGCAGGTATTACTATCCCACTTTACAGGCGAGGAAATTGAGTTTCATAGAAGGTGCACAAGTCACCCTGGGCCGCACAGCTGACCTGCAGTGTGCTTGACTCCTTTTACTGTATCTTCCCACTCCTGTCCTTGCACATTGTTCCTTTCCACCCTTCCATTATGCCCCGGCACGTAAGTTCTTCCAGAAAGCCTTCCTTGGATCCTCAGGTGTCCTCTGTGGCCTCCACCCCTCTGTGCTCCCCTCTGTCATGGCTCTGGTCTCTGTTATGGGCATATATATCAATACCTCATTTATGCACCTACGGGTTGTGGACATCTGTCTACATGATGTCTGCCTGACTCTTGGAATCTGGACTCTTTAGAGTAAGGGCTCTACCCTATTTATCCTTATGTTTCCAGGCTTGGAAAATAAATATCTGTGGAAGAAAGGAAGCGAGGGAAGAAAGGGGAAAGGTAGGGAAAGAGGAATGAATTATATTAAAATAAATTGAACAGATTCTTAAGTTTCAGGCTGAATGGAGAAGCCTCATTTATCTTTTCCCCATCTCCTTCTTTTTAATTTTTATGAATGTGAATTATTAAAAGCATACTATTATTTTTAAATGAACTAGGGGCTCTGAGTAAGGCAAAGAAGGTTATGACATGATCTTTACTTTCCCAGACCTTATAATGGAGCTTCAGAGACACATATACTGGATGTGTTAAATACCTAAATGAGAGAGCTTGCGATTCAGAAGGGGGTGGGGCGAGAATGCACAGTTATTAAACATCTGCAACGGCCCAGGAGCTGAGCTAGGTACTTTACATACAGTATCTCACTCAATCCTCATACTTGAGCAGTGGGCTATGACAGCCCCCACTTTATAAGCAAAGAGACCAAGGCTTGGGTGGCAGGGGCTAAGTAATTAACAGAACTAGCTGGTTAGGAATGCGGAACCAAGTTGGTCAAATTTTCAAAGCTTATTTTCAGTCAAGTTCTCAAATGAAAAGAACAGTCAACACAAAGTATATGAGTTTCTAGGGGCAGTGGAAGCAGGGAGAAGATGTTCTGTTGGCCTTGCATCTCCTAGCCTGCTTAGCTGCCAGTCCCAGGGCTCTCTTGCATCACCCAAGCCCTGAGCTGTCCTAATGTTGGAGAATGGCTGTGGGTCTCAGCCTTAATAGTGGGTGGTTTCTGGAATTAGCCTTACAGCCCGAGCCTAGCATGTTAGATACCTGATGTTCTGACCTGCATCCTCCTTTCTTGGTGTTGACCCCATAGATACTTGCCTCAGTTTCCCCGATGAGCTCCAGTGTCCGACAGAGGCCTCAGCCCTGCCCTCAGCCTACTTGGCTGATATCTTGATCTCGTAACTGGCTATTCCTTCTGACAGAAGGAGTAAAAAGAGCAATACTGTGTCAGCCAGTGTCCAGTGGAGAAGCAAACGCTTCTAGGTATTTCAAACAGAGACGCTTTGTTACAAAACTATTGGATAGCTGGAGAGCAAAAGGGGAAATCAAGGGAGTGCTACTCAGAAATCAGTTACTGAAAGGAAGCCATTATTGTCACTCGGTCTTGAGGAGTAAAAGGGGGAAACGAAGGCTACAACCCCACAGACATTTCTGGATGTCAGTATAGCTTCTACGATCCTTACTGTGAAAGCCCGTACTCTCACAGGTGACTGAAGCCTAAAATGGCTTCAATTTTCTTCCTGCCTTCTTATGGCCCATGTGCGCCTTCCAATTGCAGAACCAAACTGGAACCCGGCTGCCACGGGAGCCTGAAACATGTAGTTCTTAGATTTTCAGCCCCAGTGGTACACTGAAGAGTATAAAACAGCAGGTGTAGGTCTAAAGACCAAAGACTGTTAACAGGATGCAAAGAGCAAGGCTTGGGAATTGGATAGCTTAGGGTTTGAATCCTAGCTCTGCATCAATGAATTCTTGAACAAATTATTTAACTTCCTTTGACGTAGTTATCTCATCTGTAAAGAGGGAATAACAACAGCAACAACAACAACAATAAATACATTCCCATAGTGCTGTTTTGAGGCTTAAATAAGATTATTCATACAAAGCGCTTAACATAGTTCCTGTCCATAGTAAGTACTCTCTATAAATGTTAGCTATTGCTTGCAGCAGTATATTTATTTCAGTTCAATTCCCTTCCATATACACACAATCTTATGTTTCTTGAACTGTTTATCTCTACTTGCTAACCATTTCAAATCAGTGCCCAGGTTCACTACTAATGAAAAACAAGCCAAATCTTCAGAAGATATTGTGCATTTGCAGAGAATCTTCCCAACTATGCTGCATCAAAGTGGGATCCTACCCCAAATTGTACTTTTCCTTCTTCTCTTCACCTCAGTTTCCCTGGTGACGCCAAGATATTTAACAGGGGTTGAGCAGGAGTAGAAAGTATTCACCATGTGCCCACATCTGTCATCTTCTCCACTCCCCATGACAACCATTGTGGTGAGGGCTAATGACTCCATTTCATAGAGGAGCAGACTGAGACCCAGCGATATTTTAGATATAGGCGACCCGCCTTCTGCTTGCCACCTACTCCTGTCTTCAATGCCCATGGTAGAAGTTGGAGGGCTGCAGTGCTTGGGTGGTGCTCAGCTCCTTTCAGCAAGTGTTTCCTGGGCGCCCACGGGTGGTGGGCTCTCAGCCAGGCAGCCACTGCCAAGCCCATCCCATCTGGAGTCGACTCACGAGACTCACGCGCTAGGAGGGGGTTGGCAGCAGGAAGAGGATGGTGTGAGAAAAGAACATCTCATGCTCCCCTTGCCCACGCACGAGCCTCTCCTGGAGAAGCTGGATCCAGCCACTTTATTCTGCATTCTGGCTCTCAAAAATGCAATATTGGGCTGGTTCCAATTCATTCTCATTTCATATGAGTTTATCGAGCATCTACACAGATGGGTCAGGCCTAGGGTCTGCCTTGAAGGAACTCAGAGTCTGGGGAGGCAAATATGTGTGACAACACTGTGTGGTCAGTGCTATGTCACGGAGGCACAGGCTTGTGGGAACGGGGGCTCCTAATTCTGCTTGGGGAGTCAGGGATGGCATCTCAGAAAGAGTGACTACTGAGCTGAGACTTGAAGGAAGCAGAGGAATTGATCTTACAAGGGAATTGGGGTTGGTGGCCCAAGAAGAGGTCTCAGAATATGCAAAAGCCATTTGGGGAACTGAGAAAGGCTCATGAGGCTGACACATGGAAGGCAAAGGCAATTGCAGCAAATGCTGAGGCTGTGAGAGGTAGGAAAGGGCTGAATCATGAGAGGCCTTGAGTTATGTCTGTGAGCTTGGATTTCATTCTGGGGACAGTGGAGAGCCACTGATGGGTGAAAATGATGTGGTCAGAGTCATGGTTCAGAAAAAGCATTCTGGGACCGGAGTAGGATAAGGGATAATCCAATGGAAAACGAGATGCCACTGAAGAGGAAGCTGTTTCCATGTCTGGGGAGAAATAGTGGTGGCCCGGACTGGGGCAGTGGTACAAGGAATAGAGCAAGGAACAGATATGTTCAGGAGGTGCTTAGGAAGCAGAAGCAACCAATATAATAACAATAACTATAGCAATGAACACTGAATTCTTGCCATATGCCAAGCACCAGTATAACTCACTTAGTTTTCACAATAACCCAAAGAAGCAGGCCCAGAGGAGTATATTCATTTTCAAGGTTGCATACCTAGTAAGCGGTGGAGGCAGGATTCAAACTCAGGCAGTCTGGTTCCAGTGTCCATGCTGTCGATCCCACACTATATTGCCTCTTGAAATCACAGTGCTTGGTGACGAATTAAATGTGGGGACCTGAAGGACAGGGAGGAGCCCATTGTGACTCCCAGTTTCCATAGAAGCTCATACTATCCTGTTGCTTGAAGCAGAGCAAGAGCAAAGCTGGAGGAAGATGGAGAAAGAAGCACACAGCTGAATTCCACTGTGGTCAAAGGCTGCCTAGGCTCAGATCCTACTTTCTTTCTGGACCCAACTTTTTGTCCTTACTTTTTGCTATAGACTGAATGTCTGTGTCCCTCTAAAATTCATATTTTGAAAACTAATCCCCAATGTGATGATATTAAGGAGGTTGGGGCTTTGGGAGGTGACTAGGTCATGAGGGCAGAGCCCTCATAAATGGGATTAGTGCCCTTATAAAAGAGACCCCATAGGGCTCCCTGTCCCTTCTTCTATGTGAAGACACAGCAAGAAGGTGGCTGTCTATGAACCAGGAAGTGGGCTCTCACCAAACACTAAATCTGCTGATGCCTTGATCTTGGACTTCCAGTCTCCTGGAACTGTGAGAAATAATTTTTTGTTTGTTTTGTTTAAGACATCCAAGCTATGGTATTTTGTTATAGCAACCCAGACTAAGATGCCTTTCCTGGTATCCTATGAGAGCCTTGACATGGTTCAGGACCATCAACTCCTGATGAACGCCGAGAGTTCCAAATCTTTCCTCTCTGTCCTCCCCTGAGGACACAGAGATGCTTCGGACATGGTCCCTGTCATCAACGGTCTTGCTAGGGGCATCCCTGCACCCTCTTGCTCCCACTCCTTAAGAGACACCATTGATTAGCATGTCCTCTAAACTATCTGTGGTGAAGGGCCTTTTATTTTTCCATTTCCAATATGTTCTGCACCAATACTTTTGTAAAACACAATAAAAATGTCTCAGCAATGTCAAATTGCTATAAAGATTTTTAAGTCCTTGCTCTCACATTTCCAGTTTTGTACTTCTCTTGTGGACTGGTTATAGTTCAAGGATCAGCCCCAGTTCACAGACCACACTTTGTTGAGCACTGCTTAAATCTGTCTCTAATTCCATTGTCACCACTCCAGACTGAGCCACCCTTACCACTTGCCTGGACTTTTGCAGTAGTCTCCTAAATGGTCCATTCTGGTCCTCTTTAACCTATCTCCCCTAGTAGCTAGAGGAATAATTCTACCCTAAATCTAACCATGTCATGCCCTTTCTTAAACCCTTCCAGGACTTCCCATTGTCTCCAGGGTGGTTCATGACAGGCCCATTCCTACTTCTTGCTTCCTATCTAAATTTTCACTTTCCTCCTCATTCACACATACCAGGCTTCAAGTCATATCAAATGGTGGCAATTTTAAAAAATGAATGCATGCTCTCATGCCTCAGGGCTTTTGCACAGGCTGTTCTCCCTGTGTGGACTTTTTTTTTTTTTTTACTAAAAATTCATTCATTCTTTTAACTAACACCATGGGACACCCACTATAAACATTATGCTAAGCACTGGGGATGCAAAGATGGAGAAGATACAGCTCCTGTCCTTTAGGAGCTCATGATTTAGTGGGGAGAGAGACAGATTGACAATGACTGCACACTGGGACAGGGCAGTGACAAAAATAGCACAGTGGCAGTGGGAATCCAGAAGAGGGTCTTGTAACCCAGCCTGGGGGACAGATCACCAAGGAACCACTTAGAGTTAGCTTGGCAACAGCAGAAGTTGGGATGAAGGAAGGTGATCTGGTCTGAGAAACAGCCTATGCAAAGGCTCAGAGGTGCCAGACAGGGAAAGGGAAGAAGGAATGGTGAGAGAAGTTTTCTTCGTTGCCTAGCTGTTTTTGGCAGGCCCTATGCTAGGTCCTAGGGACACACTTTGCCAAATACCCCACACATATATACACACCTACAGACTTAACTACACATGGATGTAAAAACACATATGCAGACCCTCAAAAATATTATGCTAAGTGAAAGGAGCCAGACACAAAAGTCACATATTGTATAATTCCATTTATATGAAATACCCAGAATAAGTAAATCCATAGAGGCAGAAAGCCTATTAGTGGATGCCAGGGTCTGGGGATAGGGAGAATGTGGAGTGACTGCTTAATAGGCTCAAGATTTCTTTTTGGGGTGATAAAAATGTTTTGGAACTAGATGGAGGTGATGATTGTACAACATTGTGTATGTACAGAACTGTTTACTTAAAAATGGTTAATTTCATGTTTGTACATTTATCCCAATTTAAAAAAATATGGAAACTTATAAACATATTCACTCAAAATATATTTACTGTGTGCCCCTTGTGTGCCAGGTACTGTATGAGGCACTAGAGATTCAGGGATATTTCCTGCCCTGAAGGTCCCACACACGTAAATAAAAATACACAGATATGAATCCATACAGACAAAAACACATGCCTCATGAAGACATGCAGATACATTCACTTAGCATTCATTTAATAAATATTTATTGAGTGCCCACCATGTGTCAGGTAATAGGCTAGATTCTGGACCTAGTGGGGGAACAAATTGACATAATTACTGTCCTCACAGCATAAGGACGCAAACACATACTTACCTGCAGAGTCGCATCTAGATTGAAGTACACAAACAGACACATATCTAAACAAGGACACAGCCAAAGTCCACCAGCCAAATGAGCAGTAACATACGGACAGGCAAGCATAACTCCAAGCTCCCAACATGCACACATACCTCATGCAATCAATGGAAGTTCCATTAAAAGTCAGATTAAAACTGGCTTGGGATTTCAGAGCCTTTCTGGGAGAGGGGAATAAATAGGCCTCAGTATAAGGGCCTGGAGCATTGAGAAAAAAAAAATCTCCAAGTCTCACTTAAGTGATTTTTGGCAGAAATCAAATTAACGGCGAGACTATGGACTGTTGACAAGGTGCTCCATCATGCTCTGCTGTGTGAATGTGTTTCTTATACGTGTTGTTTTCATTAGCACTTCATTTGATAATGATAAATGGCATTTTCATTTGAAAGGAAAATATTAAAAAGTTCTGATTTGCAAGAGCAAGTTAGAATAAATGATATTATTATGTGCTGTCACTTGTTCGGCTCAGGAAAAAAAAAATAATAATGACAATAAAAAACCCCAACAGCTTTCCCTGCTGAAGAAACACAAGCATTTTATTTCTCCAGTGGGCCATTTGCTCGCCATCAAATCTGTCCTTGGCGCAGAACCTGCCGAAAGGCGGTGGTTTAAGAGAGTAGAGGAGAAATGCTAGAGATATCAAAGGCTGTCAGGAAAGAATGACCTTGGAAAGTCCTAGGCCCCTTGAGGGCTAGCAGCGGGAGGGACTCCTCTCTGGCTGAGGCTCTGTTCGGGCCTGGAATGCATATTCTTGCTTTTAGGTCAGATTTCAACTTTCTCTCTATCGGTTTATAGAAGCCTGGCCTCTTCTGAACTTACTTCAAGGACCCTAGAGTTATTATGGTGGTTAACCAAATCACTATCCTGCATACAGCCCATGAAGAGCTTACCATCACCTACAGGATAATGTCTTGACTCCTTAGCCTGGCACACAAGGCCCTTGGCCGCCTTGACTCTGCCCCACTCTCCAACGCCCACGTCCTTCCACATTCACCTATGCTCCAGCTGCATTGAACGCTGTACCATTCCCAGCATATGCTTTCTTTTCTATCCACATATCCACACGAAGCCCCTGGACAGCTCCTTGGATGAACTCTTACTTGTTCCCTCAAAGCCAGCTCAAGCATCTTCTTATGAGACATTGTCTGAACTCTCTTACAGAAAGAGGCTTCACTCATTGGTCCCTAAGCCTTTTTTTTAATATGACTATCATGAGTGTAAAGGCATGAAATGGCCTGGTGCAGAAGAAAGGCTGCTGCATCATTGGCATGGTGGTTCAGATGGTGTGAGCAGTTGTGTAGAAATGGAGCCCTGGGGCTGTAGCTGGGCCCCGCCTGTAGCGGGCCTAATGTCTTCAAAACCTCTATGGCTTTGCTCACCTCAAGCTAGGGAGTGCTCTCTTCTCTGGCTCCCACAGCATTCTGGGCTTTCCCATCCTATGACCCATCACACTTTAATGTCTGTGTCCATGATTCTGTCCCTTTCTTGCCCCTAGACTGGCATCTCCTAGCAGAGTCTAGTCTGTGTGTGCGTGTTTTTTTTTTTTTTTTTTTGGTGCTTCCAGGGCCCAGCTCAGGGTCTGCTCAAAGTGAGCCTTTGTTAGATAATTGAGTGAGTGAATGATGATGTGATGGCATCTCTAAGAGGGCATGTTATGTGAACTTAAACAAAAATTGTGAAAGTTGAAGCCTGGGGAGAATTGCAGTTGTTTGAATGACTTCGTACCTGCTATTTCTTCATATCATTAATATAACCTTCCTTTTCTCCAGAGGTGAATCAGAGTCAAATAAGCTTGTTTGAAAATTCAGCACATCTCGGTGAGGGTCGATGGCATTAGCATGCACTGGGAGATTTCCAATGTCTGGAATTAGCCCAGGCCATTGATGAATCTCCCTCTTGTCTCCTTTGCATCAGAGGGAGCTTAGCGTGGTGGGAGAGGGCTGAGAGTCTGTTGCCTCTGGATGGAGTGAGAACCGCTCAAGGTCAATGACCACAGGAATAATGCAGGACTTTGGCCTTTCTAACCACCTATCACCTAATTTTATGCCCTCTAAGAGCCCAATTTAACTAACATGAGATGAGGTCCCACTAAGTGCCAAATACTATATTGGGTACTATTGGCAATTAAGACTATTCCAATTTTTAGATAAAGAGGCTGAGGTTCAGGGATGGGAAGAGTATTGCTCAAGGCCACATGGCTTGATGATAGATGAGTCAAGACTAGAATCCAAGTCTGTCTTGCTTTTACCTACAATTAAGGATCTCCTTCTCCCAAAGCATCCATAGGTATTCAGCTCTGGAATGGGTGAATGAGAGAAAGGGCTGAATGAGCTGTGGAAGTTGGGACAGAGAGGAGAGTTTGTATTGTGGATGACACTGAATATCTCTATAGCCAGGCCTTACTTCTATCTTCAGCCTCCTACCTGCTCATCTAACATCTTAGCCTGTATCCAGTCACAGCTAAGCATTCTCTAAGCAGGCCCTGGCACTTTCTTCACTCCATGTCTTTGCTCAAGATATCCCTCCCGCCTGGCAGGGCCTTTTATCATCATCACCTGTTAAAATTCCTAGCATCCTGTAGGATCCAGCTCATAGCCCCGCTTCTCCAAGAAACCTGCCAACTACATATGGCTTATTATCTCTACAGCACTATGAGCCCTGCAGGGTCATGAACTTCTCTAACTCACTCTTGCATTACACCTGACACAAAGTGGGTGGTCGGTAAATGTGCAAGTAATGACAATTACTCATAGCATGTTTATCATTATTAACATTTTAGTACTTGCAATTTTTGTCTCGAATGGTGCTTCTCAACCAACTTTGGCTTACCTTCTCCTTAGAGAATCTGCTGCTGGGTGTCCCAAACCCTCTTGCTACAAATTTACAAGAAGAGGAGTCACATCTTATGCAGAGGTTGGAGACTAAAGGCAATTTGTGAGGCAAAAGTCACAAGTTATCAAAATTACCCTCGAAAATCCCTTGGATGGCCCCTGAAGTCCAAAGTACATAGTCTACACAGTAGTTAGTTGGTTTGTACTTGGGACGCATCCTGTATGAAAAAACCTTTCCTCAAATAATAGAATCATCATCCACATAGCAAGATGCTTAAAAGAGGGATGAGGAAAGTCAGATTTTTGTGTGTGTGGGGTGGGGGAGATCAGCAGACCTATGCCTGTACATACAAATTTTAGCATCATTTTCAAGAGGTTCATGGATTTCAAAGCTCAAGAATGGACCCCAGGTTAAGAGCTTTAAAATATACAAAGTATTTATCATGCAGTAGCTTATTCTAACCCTCAAAACCACCCTTTGACATGGATATCATTGATATTATTCCTTCTTTGTATATGAGGAAATTGAGACTCGGAGAGGCAAAGTGACTTTTAGTCTCAAGACCTGACCTCTTGTCCAATGACCTTGCCCAAAGACTCCTCCATTCCATGGCCTCGGTGGCCACCCTGAGAGGTTGCACTGACCCTGACCCTTGATCCATTTGCAGATGGAATAGGACTAGTCATCTATCTTCCCTGAAACTCAGAAGCTCTGTTTGCAAAATAAAGATAATAATATCCACTGAAAAGTGTCCTTGCAGGATTAAATGAGCCATTTGACGTGAAATTGCCTGGCAGGATGTCTAGGTATGGCAAAGGCTCCCCAGGGGTCACCTTTCCTTCTCCTTCTCTGCTGGCACTCCTGGGGGATAAACAGGGAAGTGGCTTCCTTGGCACAGTGTCATCTCCTCTCTCGATCGCCAAAGGTCTTCAAAGAGTTGGAGTCTTGGGCAAAACTGCTTAACAATATGCAAATACCTTTCCTTGTCTTTGCTTTTAATGGATCCTCAATGCCATTTATTGAATACTGAATGGAGAGCAGAGCAGCAGGCACAAGGGGTCTGTTCCTTCACAAATTTTGTGTGTCTTCGGACAGATATCTTCATTTCAAGAAAAACTATAGAAACAGAAATGCCTCATCCAGGCTTTCAAGGCTCTTTATGAACCTCTGCTCGAACTCTTCAATGACTACCCATTCCACTTAGAATAAAAGCTCAAGTCTTACAGGGGGCTACGGAACCCATATCCATCAGGGTCCAGCTGGGAAAGCAACCCACACCAGGTAATTTAGTGGAGATCATTTAATACAGGCAGTTAGTTACAAAGGCATCAGAAGAGCTGAAAGAGCAACCAAGGGAAGGTGAGGCAACTTTAGCGAATGAGGGGGACTGCCACTTCCCCTAGGGGTGTGGAATAATGAGAGGAGGCCCTGTTACTAGAGCCCAAGGGCTGGAGCTGCCCCACTGTGTCTAGACCATTGTAGGCCTGTCTGGTAGGAGTGGAAGCCATGGGGATCTGTTGCCCTGGCTAGATATACCATTTAAAATAGAGAGAGTGAGGTGTATACCTGACTTTTATTCCCTCCCTGTCTCTAATCTCCTGCCAGTGCCTCCCATTGCCCAAACCTAGCCAGAAGCCAGAGGGCAAGGGAGCAGCATCAAGAAGAAAGAATATGAGAGGGAACTAAGCACTGATGGTACAAAACCTTCAGGATATGGTGCACCCTTCTCCGGTCCCTCATTATCTCTCTGAACTCAACCCAAAATCTTACACTTTACACCACTATGCTCTAGCCACATTGGCCTTTTCAGTGTTCTTTGGACACATCAGGTCTTTAGAGTTGCTATTCTTTGTCTGGAATTTGTCTTCCAGATATCCACATGGCTCCCTTCTTTGCTTCTATCACTCTAAGTGAGGCCTTCTCTGACCATCATACTTAATTTCCATTCCCCTCCCCTACTGGCCCTCATTACGCCTTTCCTGCTTTATTCTTTCAAATTTCGTGACCATTTAATAGTCTATGCAAGTCATGTATATACGTACATATTTTGGGGACTCACTTCTCTCTAGACTATAAGCTCTGAGAGAGTAGAGATTTTTCTCTTCTATGTTTACTACTGTATCCTCAGTGCCAAGAACAGTGCCTGGAAAATAGTGTATACTCAATAAATATTTGTTGAATAAATGAATGGATAAATCAAGATACAAACACCTTCTTCAGTTTTATTCATTTGATAAACTCTAGTGTGGGAGATAAATGGGAGTGAGGAGTGTAAGGCAGTGGTTTAAACAATTAGGATGCACTTCTGATCTCCGGGTCTCTATTTCCCCATTCATAAGTCAAAGGAGCTAAGCAGGAGACCTCAAAGGACATTTTCAGCTGCACCATTCTACAAATTTAAAAGTATCTCCCTGGCAGAACTACTGGGAAGATAAAATTAATCCTCTCCTTAATCAACGGTTCCCATCTTTGCACATGACTTGTCAGGGGAACTTTTCTCTGATGCTCACACGATGCGGGAACTTGTCACATCTTCCATCTCTGGGAACATCCTCACCTGAAAATGAAAGGTAAATATTTCAGTTGTGAGTCTCTCTGTCATGACTCAAATAATTTTAAAATTGCTTAGATGTCTTTGCCTAACAATGTTCAGATTGTTCTAATGCAGGGGAAAACGGTAGTTTTAGACACAGTAATATTGATAGCAGCTAGTAATTTCCATGCATTTCTCACGGTTATTGGCGCTGTGAGGATTAAAAAGGAGAATTTTTTACTTATCAAAAAGATGTTTTATGTCAAGGGGCTAGCACAAGCTTGGCAATAGAAGGTACTCACTAGATAATGACTCTTGCAGTAATCATTTTCACGGAGTTGGGTTGGAAAATAGCCATACTTATTTCTAGGACATTATAATGCCATCGGGGATCTCAGCTCAAAGGGACTTTATCCCTAGTAGACCCCTTTAGAAACCAGGACGGGCCCACTGCAAGAGCAACAGAAACTTTGTAGGGCAGAAAATAATTGAAGGCTTGAAAAGTATTGAGAAAATTTCACTAAGGGTCAGTAAACAGACAGCCCAGAACTGGCACAATCTTTTCCTGATTCATTCAGCAGAGAGTCTCTAGTGCCTTCAAGAGAATTAAACTCTGTCCCTGCCGACAAGCAGCTCCCTATTTAGTTGGAAGGACAATATAATGTGCTATAAATATCAGTTAATGGGTTTCAGTGCAATAGTAGGGAAAGGTGTGTGGTGTTTCCTTGAGTCTTTAGAACATCAGAGGAAGATGTTTCAAAAACTACACATTGAATTAAGCACAAATTTTATGTTGTCACTTTTACCCACTAGTCCTAGCAAAAAGAGAAAAGGAATTATCTCTGTTTAAAAGACTGTATTGTTTATTTATGTGGTCGTTTTTATTGTCTGTTTCCTTCTTGAAGCCAGGGAATTTTCTCTGTTTTACTAACTGCTTTATCCTCAGTATCTAGAAGCATGTTGGGTACACAGTAGTCCCCAATAAATATTTGTTGGCTGTAGAAAAGACCAGCTCAGTCTAGGCCACTACACAGGAGAAGAAGTAAAACCAGGCCCTGGTTAAGGGAGAAGTGGAAGAGCTCTGAGGTCCACAAGTCAATGGGGCACACAATGGTGGGAGTGACAGCTGGGAGGACAAGGTTGCAGAGATTGGGGGTGTGGTTGGATCCTGGAAGGCTTGAATGGCAAGCCAAGCTTCCTAACTTGTGTCCTGAGGCCCTGTAGAGACATTGAAGGATTTTTCACCATAGTGAGGCCTTTTTAGACTCCGGCTTCATCATCTTGTCTTTCTTTCCAAAGAGGCTTCTGAGTTTCTTTGGTGTCACTTGCTTTATTTGACTAGCCCAGTCTTACCTGTAGGTTCTCTGGCCCGCAAAAGTTTTCAGGGGAGTGAAAAGGATCCAGTTATCTGCTCCTCCCTTCCCCAAATGCATCTCGACCTAATTTGAGCCTACATTCTTCCTATAATTAAACCCAAACTCCACCTAACATATGCAGATAGTTCAAAATGGCAACAAGAAAGTTTTAGTAATTGTGTGATAAAGACTTCAGATCTTTGTCATCTGGTTGCAGCCTGAAGAACAGCTGGGAGGAAGTCACTTTGAGGGATTTTTAAAAAGCACCCGTTCTTGGTGTGTATCAAAATGGTAACAACTGGATGCCAGTTTCAGAGAGGATGGGTCAAGCTTTGGTTTGGTGTGTCAGTGCTGCCCGTCGTATACCAGAATATATTTTTTTATATTAACAAAACTGTATACTCATTGACAAATATTTCTTGAGCATCTACGAGGTTCCAGACACTACCTTAGCTGCTGGGTTGGCGAGTCAGTGTTCACAAGAAACTATGTCCTTCCCATCAAGAACCTGGTAGTCTAGTAGGGAAGATTAGATGTATGCCCATAATAAGACCACCGCAACAAAAACGGTTTTCTTTATTGACTATGTGTGATTTACACACCTTTTCTCATTTAAGCCTCTCGAGCACCCATTAAGGTTGCTTTTATCTCTATTAGAAAAGGAAACCAACTGTTCCAAGGTTAATAAGTGGCACTGTCAGGATTTAAACTTAGGTCTGACCCAAAACCCATGCTCTTTCCACAGTGCCTGTGTCATCTTAAAGGAAAGCTAGTGCGTGTATGTGGGGTGGGGCTGGAAGAAGGGCAGCCATGCAGCATATCAGAAGTTCTTAGAAAAGACGAACGAGCAAATGGAAACTTTCAAAGATGGGGAATGAGGAAATTGAAAGAGAGAGAATTCTTGGTCTGCTATGGAGGTAGGCAAATCACCAAGTTCCAGGGGTCCTCCCATATGGTTAAGAGTTAGGGAGGATGAGAGTGGTCTTTATACAAGGCATGACCCTGAGCAGTGTCACTAGGTGATGAGAGTGGGAATGGGGGTGGAGGACCAGTGAGGCAGGAGCACCCCAAGCAGGGGAAACTGTATGCACAGATGCACAGGAATGCTGGGGGTACAGTAACAATTTGAAACTTTGGGATTTTAGAGTGAAAGGGACCAAGGCAGGAGATGAATCTGGAGAGGTAGGCAGTGGTGAGGTTATGGAGAGACTTGAATACCAGTTGTGGTCATTGCTGTGTTTGCTGAAATCTCTACATGGGTCCTCTTCTTCCAGAGCACATAGCTTGACCACAATCCCAGACTCTGTTGTGGTTAGTGTGGCCCCATAGAAACCTCCAACGTGTGACCTCTTTTTCTTTTTTGTCTGCTGACTAGATGCAGAAGAATTCAGGGCTGTAAGGGATGGCAGAGCCACAAGATGGAAGGAGCTTGGGTCTACAAATTTCCACTGGGCAGAAGCTTTCTACCCATCAGGAACACCCATTAGAGCTTTTTGTGAATGAGAAATAAACTAGATATTAAGCCACTGGGTAGAAGAAGTTATCTGCCATAGTAGATAGCAGATAGCTTTACTCAGGGATCCTCAAACTTTAGCATGCACCAAAATCACTCGGTAGGTCCCAAGATAGGGCCTGAAACTTGTATTTTTATTGTTACCAGGTGATACTGATGCTGCTTGCCTGGAGACCTCACTTGGAAAATCACTGTCTTAACTAAAGGATTTCATTCGAATGGGAGAGGAATAACCTTGAGTTTCTTGAGGGTAGAGGTACAAGCCGCATAGGAAGGGACTTTGGTTAGATGATGATGATGATGACGATCACAACAAGGACAACGATGACTAGGACCAAGCACTTCCTAGACCTTCACTGTGTGCTAGCCTGTGTTGTAAGTCATTAAATCCTACCAACAATATGATAAAATATTCTTAAATTTTCACCTATGAGGGACAAAGCCTCCTGTTGCAAAGGTGCCTTAAAGTTACCCCTCTCTATGTCCCTGGGAGAGGTAGTAAGACTTGGTAGAAAGAGTACATAAACTTTGGAGTCCGACAGACTGGGCTAGGATCCTAACTACTCTGCAGAGTCATGTGACTCCTCTGCATCTCAAATTCCTTACTTATAAAGCACTATTTATTTCAAAGGGGTTTTAGGAGGATTGTAGAGGATGTATGAAAGCCCCTGGCTCCTGGTCTGGACTCTTGCAAAAGCAGTCGTCATTATTATCTCTGTTCTGAGCTCCTAGACTCCATGCCTGAGCCAGGCCTGGCCATATTAGTGTGTGAAAGTCTATTTCTTTTTCTTGAACTGCTTCAGTTTCCCTTGAGCAGCCCTGGGCAATTGTCTGAAGATGGAGGAGAAGCTGCAGCTACCTATAGCCGCTTCTGTCCAGCTAGTGCTAACCTGGAACTGGTTCTCTCAAGTTGCCAAGGTATATGGGTCTGGCCAGCCTGATCGAGAAGTCCTACTCCTGTAATTCTTCTTGGGGGCAGTCCTGACCTCAAGGAATCAGTGGCTACAGTTTCCTTAGGTTTATATCTCACTCTCCCTGAGCACAGAGTTGAGGCATAGCAAGACTTAGCAGAGAGAGAAGATGGGGTGAGGGTTAATGGCCAAGGCAGGGGTTGGGGTAGGCAAAGTGAGTCCCAACTTTGTGGCCTTAATGGGACAGGATTCAAGGCTCCAGGTACTTTTCTGTCAGTAGGTTACTTCTCAACCTGCCTTCTAAAATGCCAGGAACTTAGCCAACATCCTGGCTGGAAACCCTCAGGCATTGCTAGGAAATGTCTTTTAACTTGCACCATAGCAGAACAGCCCTTGCTGATTTTAACTATAGTTAACCTCTTTAAATGCAAACCATTTCCAGCTTTCCCTTTGCTTGGCCCACATCTTTAATAATCTGGTTAAAATGTCCTTCAAGCTCTAGCAAGGATACCTCTAAAGATCCCTGGCTAATCTCACTTGAACCTGAAAACAATGGTACAAGGTAATTAGTTCAGAAATGGTTATCCTTAGTTTGTAGATGTGGAGTTCAGAAAGGGAGAGATACTTGCTAGAGGTCATATAGCATAAGCCTCCAGTCTTAACATTACTCTGCACTCTTTATTTAGAAAGTTGCAAAGATAAATGAAGTCAGTGACTTTAGAATAAGATCCACTTCTCTTACCAGCATCTGCAACAGCCTGCATGATCTGGTTTGCTCTCCCATGTCTGCTGGCACCTCTGTCCCTTCCTGTACTGTTCTGCTGCCCCTCCCGCCATCTGTTGTTTCCTAGAACCTATCAGACTCTTTCTCACCTCTGGGCTTTTGCATTGATATTCTTTGTGTGACTCTTCCACAATGACTCCTTTTCATCTTCAGGTCTCATTTCAAAGTCATTTTCTCAGGAAAAGATCTCTACCCTAAGTAGAAACCCTCTGTTATTTTCTTCATAGAGCCTTCTTTCCCAGCCCTTATCACATCTGTAATTACAGTTGGCTCTTGAACAATGTGGGGGTTAGAGGCACCGACCCTAATGAGTTGAAAATCCCCACATAGCTTTCGACTCCCCTAAAACTTAATTAACAGTCATCTCTCAGTACCGATGGAGGAATGGTTCCAGGACCCCTGCAGATACCCAAATCCACAAATGTTCAAGTCCTTTATATGAAATAGTATAGAACAATACATATTGGAAGGAGAAGCAGAGGATGAGGAATTGAGAAGCCAGGATATTGGAAAGATCACCTGTGTTCATATTGAAATCATCAAGAATTATGACAGGTTAGTTTTGGACAGAGTCTTGGTGAGAGTTAAGGGAGTAAATAAGATATGTGCCTGGCACATGGTGGTCTCTCAATCAATGCAGTTTAGTCGTTTTTTGCTTAATGTTTGTTCAGGGTGCTGGGGCGTCTCCCTCAGTTGCTTCCAAAGCAGAGCTTGTGGAGGGTTGTGACACTGCACTGATGGTGGGGATGGGGGTTGGAAGACATATTCGAGGCCTGAGCCTGGCCTTGAGGGAACGTGCAGGTCTCTGCTGCTGAGGCTGCCCGGTAGTCTAGAGTCCAGGCCCTCTTCTGGCTTCAGGCTGGACTCCCACCAGAGCCGCATGCCTTCGGCTCAGCGGCGGCGGCAGCAGCAGATGGTGAGAAGTGGGTGGGCTGGGGGTATCTGCAACTGATCCCACATTTGCCAGATTAATGAGGCCTCATGCCCGCCTTCTTTTCTGCTGCCTGCCAGCCGACAGTAGCTTCCTTTGCTGGGGTGGGTTTGTTTGTGGGAAATTTTTTGGCATTGAAAGCTCAGCACCTGATTGAAAACTTCCTCTTCCCATCACATCTACCCCTCCCTGGGTCCTAGACTGGTTCTAATGTATTCTGGGGCCCTGAGCCTGCCCCTGGGGTTCTTCAGCTGTCAGATCAATGAAGCTGAGATCAGGTAGTCCTGCTCCTGCATTTACAAAGGGGGAAACTGAGGCTTAGAGAATTTCATCATTCATTCTATGGCAGGAGCTTAGGGCTCTACATACATTCCATGCTCTTCTGGTGTCTAGCTTAGATCCCCAGGTATAGACCTCACGAGTAAGAACTAGGATTGTTCATATTCGAAGTTCAGACATACATAAGCACATTGAATGGGCATTGAGATCATGGGGATAGGAGGCATTGGAAGCCAGATTACAGTGAGGACAAGAGGGTCTTGAGAGAAAAATAACACCACTGTGCGTAAGGAGAGAGTCTGACACAGAGGACCAAGCTAGCGAACAGGCTCTAAGATAAGGAGCACTAGTTGTAAGCATTATATAAAGTTGTTCTTAGCTCACTCCGACTAGGACCTGGCAAATAAAAAAAATAATTTTACTAAATCATTAGGGATCCAAGCAATTCTGTTAGGATTGTTCATTCTCCAGCCAAGTGGGATAAGAGAAAGGGAGGATACAGCCCCTAAAGATGACTGACAGTAAGAGAGAAAATGAGGGAGATGAGCCCTGGAGATCTGGAGGTGAGCAAGCATGTTGAGTTCTAATCAGTGGGGCAGGAACTGAGGCCCTGAGAAGCATTAGAGGTCAAAGATAGATCAGTATCTCTGGATGGGTAGACCAAGAGGATCCTTAGATGCATGGCAGACTGATGAAGCAGTGATACAACAATGACTATCTGGAGAAAGGTTGGGGTGGAACTCCTAGCAGTGGGGACAGTAGGCATTTAGAGGGGCTTTAGACATCTGGCATAGATCTAAAGACTAATACGGGCCTCATCAACGTGGTCACAATATGTGTGTGTGGGGTCCATTGCACAGTCAGTGGGCAAGGAGAAAAAAGTAATAAACCAGTGAGGTGAAGTTGTCTAACTTTTTCACATAGTAACATAAATATAAAAATATTTATTTGTCCCAATAGGGTTGAGGGAAAGGCTGTTTGGGGCTAGTTATGAATGCCTTGAGGGATCTCACAGCCCAGGACCCCACTCAGCTGCCCAGAGAGTTGTGGAAATAGAATGAGCACATTAATAAGAATGTGTTCCTTGGTTGGGAAGCTCTGCAGTAAGGAGTGTATATTTCCCAAGTAATAAGAAGTCCAGAAGAGACAACCCAGAGTTGCTGTGGCAGCTTAGAGATGCCTTTGAGGACCTAGGCACTGCATGTATTTCTAATCTGCCATCCATGTATTTTGGCTGTTGCTGTCATGTTTGCAACATGGCACCTGCTGCCCCAGACATCATATCAGCACTGCAAAGGGGAAGCTTCACCAGGAACTTGTTATAGCTCCTTGGCCAGAGATGTGTGATGTGGCCTCTTCTACCTATGAGGAAAACTGAAAGATATTTTGTAGCTAGACATTTTGTTGCCCAAATCAAATCAGAGTTCTGTTAAGAAGGAAGAAGAGAATATGGGTAGGCTTGTGTGACAAACGCTGTGTTGTATTTGGGGAACAGTTAGTAGTTTTGCGTAGCCGTACCACAAGTTGTGAGGCAGGGAGAGGGGTGAGGCTAGTTAGGCATCAGAACCTGGATGCTGCAGGACCTTGGAGGTCATGTTCAGGTGTCTGGACCTTACCATCTGGGCAAAAGGACTTCACAGATGGGATTTAGGCAGGGGAGCAATTTGGTCAGACTTGTGTTTTAGGCAGATTATTCTGGCTGAGGGGATGGTTAGGAGGGGAGGTTTCCTATGAGGTTAGTGCCAGAATCTATGTCCTCAGAAAGTATCCAGTTAATAGTCTCTGAATGAGATGATAAGATTCAAACTAGGATAGCAGCTTTGAGGAGGGGGAGGAGGGAATAAATTTGAAGTTTTCAGGGGTAAAATCAACAGAGTTTGGTAATTGATTGGTTGGAGGGAGTAGGACATGGAACACAGAGAAGGAGCAGGTTTGAAGCATATCATTTGTTCAAAATCACATAAAAATTTTGTGGCAGAGCTAGAACTTGAACCCAGGTCTCCTGGGCCAGTGTATTTTTTGTTGTTGTTGTTTTTTTTTTCATTACTCTATACTCCAACCTCTATCCTATGGTGCCCAGAAAAGCCATCCACTGATTTCTTTGGGCCCACTGTTTCTTTTTCTGCTTCTCGACCCATAAGTCGTGAGAGCCCAGGGATGAAGTTAATGTGGTGGTGATATCTTGCTTCTGGAGGGCCCAGTTTGATGAGGGTATGCAGACACAGTGGATAGACAGGCCACCATGAACACAACCCTTGCTCTCACTGATGCTGAGGTTCAGGGGTGACCTGGCTTCAGCATTAGTTTCTTGCACAACTGTTCTTCCTAATTCCTGCTTCATGTTTGGTTGGTACATTAATTTCCTGTTGGCTGCTGTAGCAAACTTTCACAAATTTAGTGGCATAAAAAATACAGATTTATTCTTTTACAGTTTTATAAGTTGATAGTCTAAAGTCAAGGTGTGGGCAGGGCTGTGTTCTCTCTGGAGGCTTCAGAGGAGAATCCATTTCCTTACCTTTTTCAGCTTCTAGAAGTTGCCTGCATTCCTTGGCCCTTCCTCACATCACCACGACCTTTGGCTTCCATTATCACATCTACTACTAACTGATCCTCCTGCCTCATTCTTATAAGGATCCTGTGATCACCTAGATAATCCAGGATAATTTCCCCTTCTTGAGACCTTTAACTGAATCACATTTGTGCAATTCCTTTTACCATGTAAAGAAACATATTCTCAAGGTCTAGGGATTAGAACATGGACATCTTCGGAGGGGCTATTATTCAGCTTACTGTAGCCGCGTACCTTCACCAATATTCTTTTCGTGCTCAGCCTTGTGCTGATGAATAGGGCACAGTCCTTGCCCTTGATGAGCTCGCAGTTTAGGAGTGAAGGCGGATAGGAGCAAATAGCAAATTACCCTGCAGGGTGAGAGAGGGAAGCACGAAGCCTTTGGGGCTCAGAGGAGTGGGTGCATAATCTGATCTGGGAGGTCAGGGAAGGAGCTCCAGAAGAGACTGCATCCATGCTGAATTTCGAGGAATGTGTAGAAATTAGCTAGATGGATAATAATGATAGTAATAATACCAAACATTTATATAGATATGACTATATGTCAAGTTGTGTTTTAAGCACTTAACAGGTATTAATGCATTTGATCCTCTTGATACCTTATAAAGTGGGTACTTTATCATCCCTATTTTATAGATGAGTAAACTGAGGCCGAGAAGATGATTCATTGGCTGGAATATAGATCCTTTCCATTACTCTTAAGGTAAAGATCAAATCCTGTCTATGGCTTGCAAGGCCAATGGTGATCAGGTCCCTGCTACTACTCCCCTCTCAGTCCCGTTCCCACCTCCACGGTTGAACCACTGGGCTCCTTTCAGCTAAGCCTCACTCCTCTCTGCCCCTGGCCCTTTGCACATGCTATTCCTCCTCTTCTTAGGCTAGGACACAGCTGCATCATACTTCGGATCTCAGTTCAAATGGCATGGTATCAAGATATTCCTTGTCTTCACCTGGGCAGGTGTCTTTCTTACTCACTGTTAGAACTTGACCTGCACTTGACCTTGACAGCACTCACCCCTAGCTGTATACAACCATTTCTTTTGTCTCCTCATTGCATCCTCATCGTGCTGCATGATGGTGGTAGGTAGTCAATAAATATTTGCTGACTTAATGAAAAATATAAGGGAAGATAAGAGTCTAGAAGTAAACAAGAACAAGGCCCAGTGTGGTGCAGTGACTTGCCCAAAGTCACATAGTAAGTTGGGGGAAGAGCTGAGGAGTCTGACTCTTGGTCCCGAGTCACTTCCATGGTTCTCAGAGTGACATTCCTGACCTTGCAGCAGTACCTGTCTCTACAAGTCTGATTCATCCTTTAAGATACAGCTGATTCCTAAGCATCTCTAGGATGCCTTTCTTGTTATACCTCAACTTCACCCCATCCTGCAAAAGTTAGAATTGACTGCTCTTTTCTCTTTGCTCCCCAAACACCCTCTATCTTTGATCTTGCTCTTTAATGCCCTGCTTACCTTTGAGCTCTTGCAAGGCAGGCACTGTGTCTGATTCCTCAGTCTCCATGGAGGCATACACGCAGTGGCACAAATGTGGTGTGTGATGTGTGCTGTGATACAGGAAAGCAGAGGGATGTGGGATTGTCCAGGAAGCCCTAACCTGGTCTGGGGTCTGGGAAGGTTCCCAAGAGGCAGTGAATCATGAGCTGAATGAGTAGGATTAGCCACAAGGATGGTGCATGTGTGGACTTTGAGCAAAATGGGTCCTGGAGGAGGAGGGAAGGATATTCTAAGGAGAGGAGTCCTAATGTTTGTGAAATGGGGTAATGAGGTAGTTGCATGAGATGGCATGGTGGCTAAACAACCCAAAGCCCCTTTTCTCCCAAGGAGTCAAATGAGGAGGTTGAACTTTCCATTGCTAATTCCTTGGCAATGACAAGGCTGAATGTATGGCAAGCAGAGAGGGCTGCCCTTTACAAATGGTCTAACTGGACCTGTTCCCCATCTTGGGTGAGACAGAACTTATGATTATTTCTCGTGCCAAAAGGAGTAGAGCTTGGGGATGTCAGTCTTGTTCCGAGTATTCGTTTATGAATGAAGAAGCCTCACCTCCCTGCTCAAAAGCCTTCTGGTACCCTGTTTTCCTAAAGAAGTCTCCTGCCTCAGCCTGAGTGTCCAATCTTTTTTCTCTCATTTCTCTGCTATCCTCGCACTGCTGCCTACCTAAGCTTCTTAGCACCTGCCTCCACCACTTCAGCAACTCCAGGAAGGCCTGACTCAGCTCCACCTTGCCTAGCCACTCGCCATTGTACTGCATAGCTGTTGAGGCTGCCTGCCCTGCCCCAAGCCCCATCCTTATGGTAACTCCCTCAAGCCGTTACTTACCAGCTGGCCATGTCGTATAGTACATGACTCCAGTCTTGGCTTTAGCTATTTTGACCAGGTTGGTCTGTATGAAGAATTGGTGCTAGCAGCCTGCAAACCTGAAAAATCAGGACCAACATGCTCTTTCTCTCTGGAATTTGAACTGTTTATTCAGGGAGAATTGGACCATTGGTAAAGGGAGCATCAATGAAGAATCACAGGGAGGAGGTGGAATGGCTTGAGTCACTCTAGTACCCCGGCATAGATGAGGGACAATGGGGTCTCTGATTGCTGAAGGGCAATCAGAGTGTCTGTTAGTGTGTGGCTGCAGTAACTATTGTATTTCAAAAGCAGCTCAAGTTCCGCGAGGCAAATGAGATTGCCAAGAGCTTATTGCCACACATATCCTGACAATTTCCTCCCTCCCCACTTAGGAGTTTTTCCTTTCCTTACAACAAGAGAACCTACCAAACCCACTTCCCCTATCAGAGGGCCCGCCCAAGCTCTTTAGCTCTGGGAATTCTTCCTAGCTACTGTTTAATTCCTATTACTCTTTGTCCAGTGCCAAGAACTTGACATGTTTTATCTCTATTCCTTCCTCTGATCAGGAATCTCAGAGACATTAAACAACTGGCCCAGGGATCCAGACCCAGAACTGTCTATCACCAGTGTGTCCTCTTTCCACTAGGCCACATTATCTTTTCTTTCTGGGCCCCAGAATACTCCTTTCATTCCCCACAGTCTTTCAAAAATTTCAGTAATTCTCTTGGCGGCATAGAAACTACATGGTGTAGCTAAATCATTGTTTTAGAATTCTTGTCTTTGTAACAAAACTGTAAATTTTCATTCTTTTTTTGGTTTTCTATCATGCAGGAAATAGGTGGAAGGAAAAAAAAGCTGAATATATTTATTTATTGTTGTCCTTAGCTCGGTGCCTGGCGTATGGCGGACATTCAGAGAAAGGACTCTAGTGTAGACAAGTCTTAGGCTGGTTCCCCTACCCTGACCCTGCCTTATCTCACAGGTAGGTGGGTGTTCAACAAGTGGGGGTATCACATCGAAGGGCCATCAGTGTGGTTTACTGGAGAAACCTTGGATTGGAGCCAGATGATGTGGGGATAAATTCCAATTCTGCTACATACAGTACAAACTTCTATCAGATGAAAAATGGGGATTATACTACGTGCCTCCCTGGATTGTTCTGAGGACTCAGAGGCAACACGGTGAAAGGAGCTGTCACCAAGGTGATATTGGTTTACACAAAGCCTTCATCTCTTATGGAGACCCATGGGGCCAGCTCCAAGGGCGGCCCAGGTAGCTTTTAAACATTATCTTCTGGTCCTATGCTCAACTCTTCTACCTTGATGACTTTTGGTGGTTTAAATAGATCTGTCAACAAATAATTTCATTTTCAAACACTGCTGAGCAATAGTGTTTAAAATCTTTTTAGGTTT
>NW_024340701.1:5164905-5175737 GCF_902729225.1 Pteropus medius | reverse complement strand
ATTTGCTTGTAAACCAATGTTATGGATCTGTTTTTCCATTAAAGATTTGGGGAGGGTCCAGACACTTTGCATTAATGTAATTTCCCATGTCCCTTACATAACAGGACTCATCTCTACCTTTAATTGAGGTGAGGACTGCTCGGTAATTCTTTTGGCTCTAATTATGAGATAATTATAGCCAGGGTGGTAAAACTGGGGGCTTTGGAGTCAAACAGGCCTGGGTTTGAGTTCTGTTTTCACCACCTACTCATTTGCACAAGCCACCAAATCTGAGTCTCTTTTTGCTCAGTATGAAAGGAGGGTACCCCTCACTGACTTGGCAGAGCGACTGAATGCTTGTAGAGTGTCTAGCATATTTGAAAAGACTTAATAAATGCTACTGCTCTTTCTAGAAAAAATTTATTAAATCTCAAGAACTTTGCTGGAAACTGTTTAAAATAATTACATGGCATCCTGAAGTGGCTTGTGAGTCCATTTTGCATTTGAACCACTAGTAGATTAAGCTAGACTTGTATTGCAAAGCCTTCTAGTAATTAACCTGGGGTTGGGTGATTTTAAGCCAGTTTTCATTCTGCTGTGGAAACAAAAAAGATGAGACTGGAGAAATGCTATTCCTTTAATTGAAGGAACACTTTTATGTTCTCAGGTCTATTTTAATCTTAAGTGCCGATTATGCATCATTCTCTCCTGTTAACAGACACTTCTGTAAGTGATCTGTACGGAGAGAAATATGATTCTTACATAAATACTGTACCATGAGAAATTATCTTATTACCTAATATGCCAAAAAACTAATAAGATAAGGGAACGGTATGTGTCATTTTTGGACAATATTAAAACTTGATTTTAGCTCGTAGAAAATAAAAGATAATTTCATTTTATTATTCTCTTTTCCAGGTAGAACAAAGGCAGTGAAGGGTGTAAGGATATTATACAGCTGTGTTCCGTGAGCTCTTGCTAAGGTTGTGGAATAAATCCAGGCAGGATGGCCTCAAATTTAGATTTTAATGACTTTTCCGTTTAGAAAACACATTCTTGCTGTTAATACTATCTTAAAAGGTATGATTTTCAAATTTGCAGGTGAAGTAAAAATGCCATTTTCTATTCAATTATACAAATGCTTGCCTCTGTGTGTTTGCACATTTAAATCTGTTAAGGAACACATGTGTAGTATATACAGAAAGCAAGGGCAAACAAAAATAAGAACTGAAAGTTCCTGAATCATCTATGACAAAAAGCAATTAAATACCAAATCTTGACAAGGTTAAGGTAGCCAGACTCAAATACCAACTGAATAGGGGCCCAAGACTTTGTGAATTTCAAATGTACTTTTAAATGTTGTTCTTTGAGGTTTAAATGTTTTATTTACAAATGAACAAATAATGATTGAGACTGCTGAAAGAAATTTAAACAGAACCTGAGTTGATAAAAATTTCTGGCTGTAACTATCATTTGGTTAGTGTTTGATCTTTGGTAATAGATGTGAGTGTTTTTGATGTTGGTGGTGATGATGTGGGATGGTTAGACACAGGCATGTGGCTTTTGTACTCTTCTCTTCCTATCACCTTGACAGAAATAACACCAAGTAAAGGTCTTCAGCCTTTTCTGGCATGCAATTTTTCATCCGAACAAACATAATGTACAGAGGACCTAAAAGAAATTTAATAATCTCTGCATTCTTGTAATTTGTTAGATCTTTCTCACAAACAGCTACAGAAACTATATAGTATTTACCTGGAGATCTAAGATAACAGGCTTACACTTGCAGCCAGATGAACATTTTATTAGATGTTAGGCAGACACATTGTGCTAATGTTGGGGAGTGTTGCCAAAATAATATAAGTAGACTGTCTTTCTGTAGATATTTTTAAGACCTATTTAAAAATATTTAAATCTTATAGATTTTTGTGAAACTTCCACGATAGGTCTGGAGGTTGGGGAATGAACTTCATTGAACTTGTAGGATTCTTCCAACTTCTCATATTACAAAATAATGTATCCATTCACTTAACTGCACTAAAATGACACCTTTAAGGAGCAGGGATGGTGATAATTGGTGGTAACTATTATAGGTTTGGTAGCAATATTTTTAGACCCTCTATACATGTTTGTGAAGCTCTGTTATTCCTGCGGGCAACTACTAGTTTGAATGCCCAGTTTTCTTCAGAAAAGCAACATAGGGCTTGTCTGTAAGATAAAACTAAAATAAAAACCTGTAAGTTCAACTATATGAAGTTTAGGCTCACTTGGAGATTTAATATTTAGCTTGGTTAATTAAATCCCATTCTTTGCCCTGAATTTAATTATCCCAACCATTGAGGTAATTTAATATAATAATAAAAAGGGGGCTAATGAGAAATGGAAGAGAATCTGACTATACCTTCATCTGCCTCATCGAGGGTATTTCCGCTTCAAGTGTCAGTTTATGGATAGTGATGTTTTATGGGGTATTATGAATTTTCAATTAGTGAGAAAATGAAAATGAAAGACAGACAGTAGATCATCAATGAATGATTTTATCAGGAAATCACTAAAAAGCTCATCTGTAAAGTTCAGGGCATATTTTACTATGACTTCATGATACCTTAGACAGTTTCCCCCCTAGGTTGAACTTAAATCACGTTCTTTATACTATGAATAAATCCTTGGCTAGAGTTCCTATTCAAAGATAAGAAAGTCCAAATATGCTGCTTCTAAGCAAAAATGAGTGCTAGAATAAAAAGGTGACCTTTCTTGTTTAGCTGTCACTTTTAGTACAAACGGTCTGTCTCCTTAATATTGCTCAAGCTTTGCCTCTCATGCTGAGATGCTGTGCCATAGCCTCAGCCTCAGATTTGAATCCCAGCTGGAAACTTGCTAGTTATTTCAAGTTACTTAATCTCATTGAGCCTCAGTATTATCATCTGTGAAATGAGGATAGTGCTATCTACTTCTCCCAGATTGCCGGTGAACAAAGTGAGAGCATGTAGAGGACACCACACAATTGATGCTCTGAAAATGGTGACTGTCTTTCTTCGGAACAAGTCACAAGTATGCTTATAAATGAATAAAAGGCACTAACGTATCATGATGCCAAACATAATGCCAAATGTGCCAGCTTGTTATCAACTAGGGCAGTGTTCCTCACACTCTGAAGGACCAGTAATTCACCTGAGGCTCTGATTAAGTATAAATTCACATTCTGCCTGAGATTCTGCCTTTTAACAACTCTCAGATGGTGCTGATGCTGCTGGTTGGAGACTACTCTTTTAGTAGTATGGAAATAGGGCAATGACTTTTGAATACTGAGTTGACTTTACAACTTAGCAAAACAAAATTTTACTCTACCTTCTTGTTTGTTTGCTTGTTTAATGATAAAAAATATTGGGGGAATCTGAAAGTGCTACAGAAAAAAGTTTGAATGAACACATTTAAAAATCTGGGAAGCTCAAATCCATTCTACACACTTTCATTTATTGTCTGGACAGATAAAGTACAAATAATTCAAACACAACAGAATTATGGGAAAAAAACATTTACAATACTTTCCCTCAGAAATCATCTAAACTAGCAAGGTTAACATGAAGTCATTCATTATAACTAAAGTATACAACTGCCTGGTCCTAAGATTTTTTTTCCTTTTTTTTCCCCCCCAAGTGTGAACACATTATAGAGAAGAGATTTTGGCATGCCTTTCCCACTAATGCTTAGCAAATGCATCAAAAACTTTGCCAGCAAACTGCATTCATTCATAGCAGATGATGTAAAAAGGTTTCCCTGAATGTTGAACGAGTGTTCTCTGAACTGAAATCTGGTGGTTTTTTTTTTTTTCCAAAACCAAAATGAGGAAAAAAAAACCAGAAAAAAAATTTAAAGGAGGAGTCTATGATGCAGCCTTGGTTTTCGTTACCTGTCTACACTACGACGACTACTACAAAGTTTGCCTCTTCAGTGTGAAAACAACAGTTCTGTCTACATGCACTTAGTGGGTTCAGCATGGGAAAAAACGCACAAAATAAGCACAAGTTATAAATAACCATAACGTTTTATTACCATTAAGACTAAACTTGTATTGAAAAGATTTTATATAACAAGACAAGAAAAGCAATAGCAAATTTAACTATCAACTAGATTATGCATAGCGAGTAACTGTTTCTATTACCCAGGGAAGAGCATGAACCCTTGTATTTTTTGTTTTGTTTTTGTTTTAAATATATAACCGTACAAAGCACAAACATACTAAAATGCTCAGTGCACTGGACGTGGGAGAATGCTCCCTCAGTCATTTTGTTCCCTTAGCTCTGTTTTGTTTTCCCCAATCTGAATTACATTAAAATAAAGACCCAGTTGTTTTTATTTTTCTACTGTGCAGTAAGAAAAAATATTCACAACAAACATGACAATATATCAAACAATAGTTCTACACAAGTTACCTTGATACCTCTTTAACTGTCACTTAAATATCATAAGAAAACATTTTAAGACATATACAAACAAAACTAGCCAAGTGTTACAACTTATAATAAATTAACCCAAAGAAAAAATAACTTTATATATATATATTTATATTGTATATACACATACACACACAACAGAATGACACAATAATATGCTTCTTCCCATAGTTTAAGTAAACAAATAAGTAGTCTAGCCAATCTAGCTATATTTGATCTCGGCCATAGGCATCATCACATCAGCGATTAAATAAATAAGTGTTTCAAGCAACATAAACAGTGTTTCAAATGTACCAACACAGCCCAATTCTATCAGCATGGGCTACAAAGTGAATTTGAAAATTCCTTAATGAATTGAAAGCAAATGTATCTTTTGTTTTCCTCTCCTAAACACATTACATTTAACTATGATACTAAGATATGTAAATAATTTCGTAGCACCTACTGCTCAAACTAAGGAAGTTTTAGATCAAAAGGAAAATTAATCTTTTAAATTTTTGTTCTGCTGACATCCCATACTGATGACTTAAAGAAAAACTGTCTTTCAACTCATCTCCTTGCTTTTGGGTTTTGACTGTGGGGAACTGTGGTACCCTGGGTAGAACGAACACTCCTTTCCCCTAGTAATTAATAATTTTATTATTATTACATGCTATGAAAAGATATGAAGATCATCTGTTTATAGCCCATCCTTCAAAAAACAGTCTACGAATCCAGTTTAAAACACACATCTTGATCTCTAAAAAGTTACCAGTGCAGTATGAACGCGACAAAGTTGTCAATTTCCCCTAAATTAGCCAGTCAAAATATTTTTTTCTCAAATCCAGATTCTCTTGTAAAAATTCTTTATATTTTATAAAAATAGATTTTTCTTGAAACCCATTTTCAGCAAAGAGACCACCTCTTTGGCAACAATGTTAATGTTATTAAATTGTTAATGTCATCAGGTATCCCCCTGGCCCCCATCCCCTAACAGAAGACTGTTTTAGTTCACATGATATAAAAGAAAAAAGGAAAAATAAAAAAATTTGCAAAAGTTTTTTTTCATTTTTGCAATTTTTATTATTCCTCTTTAATTTGCGTGGGGGTTTTTTACCAATCTGATTGGATCAACATTTTGACAAAAAAAGAAGAATCTTTTTTCTTTCTTTGAATACCATTACTTTGTAAAAATTGTTTTATTTTTATTATTTTTTTTTGTTTTTTGTTTTTCTTCTTCAAATGAGCGAATGGTCATCTTAAAAAGACCCACCTTCAAGGAAGGTAGTAAAGTTAGCTGGCTGGGTAAAAATCCCTGCACATCGCTATCTATGTATATTATATTCAACAACGACAGCTATGAAAGAACATTCAATGCATCAAAGATATTTTTTTGTTTTTTTTTTTTCTTTTTTTCTAAGCATTATAAAATCCTTTCCTGGTACACCTCAGGATAACCCAATGTTTTAATACTTAGGCAACACTGGCTTATAAAGTCCATGGTTGAATATAAGCCTTGAAAAGTTTGTTTCTCTCTCTTTTGTGTGTGTGTATGCATGTGTGTGTGTGCACGCGTGTGTTTTGTTCGTATATATTTATATATATATTTTAATAATTAAGGATGGGATATTCAGGATTTGTGGGCTTTGTTGGTTTTAAAGGAAACTTGCAACACTCGGTCTCCCAGGCGGTACCCGTTGAGGCTGGCGATGGCCATGGCGGCCTCATCATAGTTGGTCATGGTGACAAAGCCGAATCCCTTGCACTTGTTGGTATTGAAGTCACGGATGACCTTGACGTTGTTCACTGCCCCAAAGGGGCCGAAGAGCTGCCAGAGGACACTCTCATCGGAATCAGGGGACAGGTTGTAGACAAAGATACACCAGCCTGTTCCTGTGTGACCAGGGATGTTCATTCCCACAAGGCTTGTCATCCCGTCAATGGTGATTGGGGAGAACCTGGGGGGACAAGCAGAAGGGGGGACTGGTCCAGACATCAGTCTGACCAAGGATAACACAGAGATGCACAGACACAGACACGGGGCAGAGGGCTGAGTGAGTGTTTGCAGGAGAGTCTTCAGGGTTTAAAAAACAAAATGCAAAAACTAATAATGTCTGTGGTATCTCCTCTGATGGGAATGGCTAGACTGGCTAAGGCACTTATATGCCAAGAGAAAGGCCTGAGTCAATTCCTAAAAACCACAAGGAACTTGCAGAACAAGGCTCTATCGTAGTTCTATCACAGTATGTGTTCATAGGGTATCCCACCCTGACCATTATCCTCCCTCCTCACAATAGACAGTGAGCTTTAGGGGAAAAGGGCTCCATTTCTTTCATTCTGTTGCTCTACTTATTTATTCAGTGGACCACAAATGGGAATCTCACAGACATAGCGACACAAAGAAAACACTCAAAAAATATTTATTGATTGAATAAGTGAATAACATTGGCAGATGTCAATACTTGGGAAATTTTATTTTTTAAGGCAGATTAGGGGATGGCTTTAGAAGTGCTCAAGTCTACCATCTTTGCAGTCCCTTCACTTAATGGTTGTCAAAGATCTCTTGATATTACTGAGGATGGAGACAACGTGAGAATGAACAGACATGTCTTGTTGTTAATCAGATGGGTGGCTCATGTTTAATTTAGCATTTATTCAAGAGTTCCAAAAAAAAAAAAACCCCAAGTAATAATAATAAATATGTATCACTCCTTGATGCTATATTATCTGGAATTCATTTCTAAGCATCACAGAAGCAAGATTTCAAGTGGTTTGTGCATTTATATATCTTGAATCACTATACATTGGAAAGGCAGAAAACTGTTATTTGCCCTATTACAACTACTTTTGTATTTGGCTTCAAAATCTCAGTTTTTATGTAATCTTGAAAAGAAAAATAACCCTTCAGATTCTATTCACTGTCTGATAAAATATATCCATGTGTGATTCATGATGGATGCATCAGATGAAACAATTAGATTGTCAGTGCCTACAGCAGAAAAATATTTGTTAACATTTTGTTTTATACCAAACTTATACATGGATTTTGACCCTATACACTGACTAGTATCTTGCTTTTCATTTTTTATTTTTTATTTTTTTTTCCTGCAGCAGGGATAGGAGAAGGCGAGGAAGCAAAAATTGAGAAAAAGAATGGGGTAAAGTATCATCTAGGGCTGTTTTAAAAATATGCACATATTCCTGGAGATTTGAAAGTCCTATGAAAGAAAAGTTCTGTATCTTGAATTTAGATAATCAAATGGCTGCTGAAGATATGCTAAACATAACAACTCAATCGACATTTTTTTTTTTTGTATTATTCACTAAGTCAACCTCCTCCTCTCTTGCTTAAAAACAAATAACAAGACGAACCAAAAAACATCATTGTACAGATACTTAAAAGGAAAAATCCATGTTTAATTGTTATGTGCATTATTTCTGAAGACTGTTTTCTCAACCTTTTCTCCTCTGGGTGAACTGACCCCTTTCAGTTTATAAGTAGAGAACAGTTAAGTATTTGTGTTATGACCAAAGTCAGGGTCAGCAAAGAGGTTTCAATTCTAGTTGGTAATGGTTACCTGGAGCACTTTGGTAGGAAAGATTCTGGGTCCAAATCTGGTTTTCATAGGAAAAGAGAATGAATGCTCTTATCAAGTAGTGATGTTTACTGTGTAGTGGGCACTAGAGAAGGTGGCAGCATGCATGCATGCAGCTGCTGTGTCTTCCCTGGCCTCACCTATGTATAAGCATCTCTCTCTTCATAATATTTGGTGCTACTTCACTTAGAGAGGAGCAAGGCTAGGGAAACAGAGCTGGAAAAGATGTAAAATGCATGGGGACAGGCAATCCGTGTGCTAGACATGTGGAGATAATTCACTCCCTGGTACCGGGCTGGAGATTTGAGAGGCTGGTGCTCTGATAGTGGAGTCTGCAGTCAAGTTACTTCCTCCACTGTGTGCCTGTTTCCAGGGTCGGGGTACTTACCATGCATGGCCAAGGGGTAAAAGAACTGCCTCGTACAGGGGGCACGATGTAGACTATGAAAGACCACATCTCCTGCCTTGACTGTAGGAAGGGGAATTAAAGTTTGCAGCTCTACTGAGCAGGATGATGAAGAAGCTATGTCCCTACCAGCTCAGTGGAGCTTTTCAAAAGCACATTGGGGAATCTCATGGACACAGTGACATAATGTACTCAACTTCCTGAGATTCAGCTTTGAGACTAGATCTGGACCCTTGTGACTACATTCAGAGAGCCCCAAAAGCCTTGACACTATTTGAACCCCCGACCTGACAAACAGGCTTTTAAGTGAACAAAACAGCAAGTTTAAAACACACATACAAAGATAATCAAGGGAGGATTTATAATAACTGTTAAAACCTGTAACAAAAAAACCCTGGTTGAGGTGCACACAGATACACGTCATTCTCAGGCTGTGCCCTGAAAAGCACATTGGATGGAGGCAGGGGAAGCACAAGGCAGAAGGTCATCCACGCATTTATTCATGCTTTGGCCAGGGCTGGTAGTCCAAAATCTAATTTTTCCACTGACAATCATAAGATTGTCAACCATGATTAGCAAAATGTTCTAATTTTGATTTGCTGGAATCTGCCCTCTTAACTGAATCTTGGCATTGCTAATGCAAAACAGTTGCTCTGCAAGTTTGCAAAATCAGCTGGCAGAGTCAGAGCTTTCCCACTCAGGGGGAGCCGCTCGGAGGACCAGATTATCAAGAGCTTGGTAGCTGTGGCACCTGAACCATAGGAGAAGCCCACCTGCAAATAAAAGAAAAAGTGAAACACACAAACACACTTTGTGTGCCCTAAAAGAAACAAAACCAACTGAGGTCTGAAATTAAAATTAAGAATTTGACATGCTGGTGGAAGAAAAAGGAAGAATTAAAAAAAAAAGTAAAGTTAGTGAATTAAAAAAAAAAATTCTAGCCCCAGTCTGTGCCAACACGGACATCTGGCAATCTGTGGAGTTTTAATTACCTCTTTACGCCATAGGCCATATTAAGCAAATTGTCCAGCCTGCAAAGAGAAGGAGGGTCTCTGGGTTAATGCCTCACAGATGGCAAGATCGCTCAATGGAACTATTAATAAGAATGCTCCATTTTCAAAGAAGAAAAGCTCGACAACTTTCCCCAATGCTTAGGAGTCTATCCACCAGTAGTTCCCCCCTTCCCTGCCTCCTGTTACAAGTAATTCATGTTCAGGTCAGTGATAGAGTTTAAAGCAAGTGTCTGATGAATCTCCCTTTCTTTCAAGGTTTGAATTAATCCCACTGCCCCCCACCTCTCAGAACATTCGTGTGTATTTTATTTTATACTGTGTGTAGACCTGTTATAAAGAGGCAGCCTCTTAAGTTGTTCGCATTTTATTATAATTAAACTTGTGAATAAAGGTCTCTGCTCCAGATTAACAGTCTGTGCACACACACCGTGCACACCAGACGAGTCTTTTCTCTTAGCCTAGCTACATTAACTAACTCTCCTTACCACACACATCTTTAAGGGGTGGGAGGAGTTTGGGGGTTAAGATTTTAAAAAATTAGCGTACTATTCACAACCTGAAAGCACCTCCCAGCAAACCGCCATTATGTTATAATCTCCCTCAAGCTTAGTATCTTACTTGGGGACAAGCTATCCACGCCATGGGGAAGTAGTAACCATAGTTTCCACCATTAGAAGCCTGCTGGAAAGGCTTTTTACATAAATACTGCATGTGCTCTCACACAAAATAAAAATTAGATGACTTGGACTCTTCATGAAATCATTAACCGTTTCAATTCATGGGGCATGGGAGGATGTGACGGAGGCTGTTTTTTTCTTCTTACTGCGGCCAGATGGAAGGGCTGACTATCTTCCCATGTGATGTTTGAAAAGGAGAAGAACCTTTTCATGAAAGGGAAGTTGGGACATGGGTGGAATGAAATAATTATTTAGAATTATTATGGGTAGGTCAAGAATATTCTTATCACTTGCATGATAGAGTCCAGTCAAGGTCAGACTGCCTTCATGGAGAGAAAGCTGCCTTTGGGAAGTGACCCAGGAGAAAGAAGATGCCCCACTGCACCAGAGCTTCCTGAGGGGTGAGTACTTGAAGGGACACTAATAAGGCTCAGACAAAATCCTCCTCCTTGTCTCCCCACAGTCTGATGACTTAATAGTCAAAGTAAACCCAAAAGTGCATACCCCAGTGTCCCTAACCTAGCAGTCACCTGCAGAAGAAAGAGGAGGACAGGCCAACCCATTCTCTTTGGCAAGGACCTGCCTCCTGACTCTTTTCTTTGACTTTATTAAAACCACTGCCTTACCCTTAAGTCGAAGCTGCTGGTCACATCTGTGATTAACTCTTGTTGAAACTGAACCATCTTATTTGGTTAAATGCAGAAATTTTGTTTCAACCAAAGAATCTG
>NW_024340701.1:5160976-5164885 GCF_902729225.1 Pteropus medius | reverse complement strand
TGATAAGTTGGAAGGGGGCTTGAAAGAGCCTCGGCTCTAATCATCTTATTTTATGGGAGTGAAAACTGAGGCCGGGGGTGGGGGGTTGGTTGTTTGCACAGTGATCCTGAGTGCAGAGGTTCTTATCCTTGCCCGATCCTTCAGGGCCGTGGATTTCCCTGGCCCTTGACCAGCTCTGGACCCATGTAGCAAAGTGTGTGGGCATGCCTACCTGAACCTCTGAGCCTGGTGGTGAAGTGGGCCAGGGTAGCGCCGGTTGGGGGACTGGTAGAGCTGGGACAGCAGGGCCTGGCTGGACTTCTGGCTGGGGTTGTTGGCAAACTTCACAGTAATCGGTTCTGTAGCACCGCTGGGCTTCTGGCCATTCAGCCCTTTGATGGCTTCTTCTGCCTCGATCCTCTTATCAAAGCGGATGAATCCCACCCCTCTGGACACTCCTGGGGAAAGAGAAAGAGCCTTCATCAGGAGTGAACAAACCAAACTGGTAAACATCTCCAGGAAGAGATGGGCTGAGCCCTATGGACATTCTGTGGGGAGTCAGCCCATCAGTGGGGCCCGGGCTGAGCCTGGCTCCCTGAATCTCTCTTACTCATCAAAATGAATCCGCCTGCATTTCTGCTGTCGTGGCTCTGGATAGGTGACTCCCACCCACAAAATACAGGCATCTATCACATCTGTCCCTTCTAGCCCTGCTTGGTCCTTGTCTCCCTTCAGTTGCTGTAACTAATCATCTACTGTCAGGACCAGTGGGTCCTCCAGACCTAGTAATTAAGGAATCTGTTTGAAAAGCAAACTCTTACCACATTACATCCTTTAAAAACACCTTCTATACCTTTTTTGTAACTTTTCAATTTTTTGCCTTGTGCATGATACCTGTTCCTCATTGCCCTCCACTCCAAACTCAGAATAACAAACAAACAAAACCCACAAAACCCTTCCATGGCTCCATGTTGCATATAGTTGAAGTCCAGACTTTCTGAAGTGGCATTTAATGTCCATGACAATCTTTCCCTAAGTTCCCTGTTGAGCCTCATGTCGGCCATGCTGAACTGCCAGATATTTCTTAGACAGATTGTGTTCTTCCTTGACTCCATACCTTGAACTATACCCTAATAACCTATGCCATAAGATACATCTTGTCCACCGAGAATGCTCTATCCTTCATTCTTCCCAGATAACGGCAAGTCATCCTCCAAAACCCTGTTCGAACATCACATCCTCGGTGGAGCCTTCCCAGCAATCCCAACCAGGTACAGCATGCCTTCTCCTGAGCTCTCACAGTGTACTGCACAGCCTCTAGCAGGTGCTCATCACACTGGAGCCCTGTAAAGGTGGGACTGTTTCTCCTTCATCCCTGGTCCCTATGTCCCTCTACACAGTGTCTGGGGCACAGCCGGCTTCAGTGAGGGTTTGTTGGCATGAATCAAATAATAAGCACATGCTGAACTGCTCCTGGGGGTGGGGCGGGGTTAAATTGAGATCAAGTCGGAAGTAGGTGAAAGCATTTTGTCATTAAACATGCAACCTGGAGTGCTTTACATTTCTTACTGAGAGGTGGTGGTTGCCTTTCATTATTGCGGACAAAATACTGCAATACCAGATCCTGGGTTCATATCTCACACTGCTACTAACTGGCTGGACACGAGTCAGATTCCCTACTTTGGACCTCTGTTTCCTCACATGTGAAATGAGGCAGTCTGAGGATCCCTCAACTCTATAATCCTACCTTTGGAGCTAGGATTATACACACAGATTCTTTTCATACACGAATGTGATGTACCTGGTTGAGGGTTGGAAGAGACTTTGAAGGTCATAGAGACCAACTCTCAACCTTGATACCTGAGTCCTCTTCACAATCCTCCCAAGTAGTTTAGCTGCTGCTGGAACAGTTCCAAGAATGGAGATCTCCTGCCTCCTGAGATGGCCCATTATAAATTTGGGCCTTTGATTGAGAAGTCTTTCTCTTAACGTAAAAAATCTGTCTACTCGTGACCCATATCCTTTATCCTAAGTAACCATTACCCTTATGCCCCTATGGGTCACAGGGCACTGGCTGGTGACACTAAGACACAAGGAAAAGAAATGACAAAGAAACACTTAACCTGTGACTTGATCAACCAGGATTCGTGAGGTGATGATACGGCCATATTGCGAGAAAAGCTGCTCCAATTCCTTCTGGGTCATGGTTTTGGGAAGGCCGCTAACGTAGAGGTTAGCATCCCTGATTGAGGCAGAGCTCGGACGGGCATATGAGACCTAGGAAAAGGCAAAAGGAGCTAAATCCATTATAGGCAACACCCTCAGAGTAGAGACTGAGTCAACAGCTAAGATGACAGTGCCTATCATTCTAACTCATGGTGTCAGTGTAAATAACTTGGGAGCTCAGGGTTTTTGCTATTCTTGTAATAGTAATGAAGACCAGGAGAATAGCAATAGAAGAACAAAAGGAGAGTTGACGATAACTTAAAACAAATGCACAGATAAGGGTCTCTAAGTGCAGAACAAAATAGCTACTGTATGGCAGCTGTTAAATGTAGAACTGCCCACGCTTAGAGTTTTGAAGATTTACCTCCTGGATGTGGGTGTATAGATGATTTACTGTATCCAACACATAATAATCTTTGAATATACCGAAAAAAAAAAACCAACTCATGAAATTCTGCTCTGCAGATTTCTCTCCTCACCATCCTCCTTACCCTCAGCCCCTCTTCCTGAGCACATAAGAGCGATCAGCTTCTCTAGAAAATTTTTTATGCTCCATCCTTTGTGTTGCTCCAATCTGTTCCCACAAGGTCTGCTCTCACTGAATGACAAAGTGCTGGTGAAGTGGGGCTGAATGAACATCTGCTTGTGAAACTGGATATGTGACCTTGTCATAACATCTGCAAGAATCGGTTGCCTTCGAACTTGGAGGTGGAGCAGAGAAAACTACAATTAACAAAATGAGGGCAAGGTGGAAAAGAGGGAGGGAGAGGGCAGGAGGAGAGGGAAGTGAGCCTCACTGATGCTTATAATAAGTTCGACTTTGTAAATTTGTCCTCTCGGATCTCTCAACTGCTTACCCCCCCAAAAGCTAACACAGAAGTGTAAACAGATCTGAAATTCCATCTGCAAGAAGCCAAATCTGTAGCAGCACACACAAGCAAAGCAAACCCCAGCAGTCATTAATTTTAGACTTTCATTTACTTATTTATTTATTTTTTAAGAAAACAACATCAGACGTTTGAAATATAATTTACAGCTAGTCTAACAAAAGCACTTTCCTGCTAAAGCTATTTCTGGGCAGTTATGGCTCAGAATAGATGATGAAAACAGTCATTTCAGAGCACATCTGACAACATTGGACAGGAAGGGACCTATATGCCTTAGCATTTTTCAGTTGGGAACTTTATTTAATCTATAACCAATTCACAAGACCTGCTAAGACTATAGAGGTAAGCGTATGTGTGTGTGTGCACATATGCATGCACACACACACACACACACACCATGAACACACAAAAGCATGTGAGCAAAAGGAATTGTACGGGTTAAACTGGATCTTCGGCATTAAGAACTAAACCGCCAACAGTGCAGCTGACCTTGCGTCTGAGAATGGGTCTAGCAAAGAGGAATGAGGGATGAGCAGACCCCTTTGCCATGGCACTCACTCCCTTTCCATGACAGAGATGCCTGGTCCTTTTATGGGTTCCAAACCTACAAATAGATGTTGCCTCAACAGATAAAATGATGTGACTAATCTGCCTTGCTGGCCTCCTCCTGCCAATGGTGTGAGGCAGCCCACCTGTAGTGTCTACATCTTCTAGACTCTCATGCGCAGCCTCTCTAGGCTCCTTCCCAGCACAAGGCTGACAGGCACAGGGACCTTTACATGGAGGGCTCCTGTATGTGCATTTTGGGGGGTGGGGG